>NC_029786.2:4344082-4345760 GCF_000816755.2 Arachis ipaensis | reverse complement strand
TCATGCTCTTTTATTCGGTTTTTTTTTATCCTCTAGTTTCTGTTATTTTTTATTGGTTCGGACTATTTTTTTAAGATTTTGTTAGATAGATAATAGTTTTTATGAATAATGTGAACAATGAATTTTAAAATTGGCCCAATAAAATAAAAATACACTAGACCTCTAAATTTCTAACTTAAATCTTAATATTAGAATAATTATTCACACACATGATATCTCGGATTTTTAACACCAAAGGATCAGTAAACCCAGAGCAATCTTGTAAATTATTGACAATAGTAAAAGCCTCCACACAGTCTGTCTCACATATAATGTCTCTTTGTCCCGAGTCCCATGCTAAAAGAAAGCCTCTCCAAATAGCAAACAACTCTCCTTGCAAAATGCTACAACTCTCAATTGTTCCCAGACAGCCTCGTTGCCACCTTCCCTTCCAATCTCTGTTAACACAAGCAAAACCAACTCGAGCACCACTGCCAGGATAGCTAGCATCACAATTAATCTTAAAGGTACCCACTGAGGGGGGAATCCAAGAGCCACTAATGGTTGAGGGGATAGATAGTCGTTGCAACTCAAAAATATTTCGGAGTTCCTTTTCTAAGGACAAAGCCATACCAATCACCTTATCTGTGGTCCAATGCTCGTGAGGATGAAAGATCTCGTTGTTTCTCGAACACCAAATCCACCAGAGACCAGAAAAGAATCTAAAGGGGCACTGTTTGCTATTATGTAAGAACCAACTCATCAAATCCACTGGTTGATCGGAGATCCCTAAAGCTTTCCAAACAAGTTGGGCTTTTGGACAATCTCGAATACAATGTAAAACCGACTCTTGACTTGAGAAACATCGTGGACAGCTATCCGTGTGCGAAATGCCCCTTCTGATCTTCATCTTTGATAGTCATAAAAAAATTCACATTTCTATCAACTTATCCGTTGAATATAGAGAAAAATGATTTAATGGTAATTTTATCGTATTTTTCTTAAATTTAAAAATCCCAAACAAAAGCTACACACATGAGAATCAATAATTAGAGACAACTTTGAGAATTACCCAAAACGTTGAGACAAAAACGATATTTTTAATATAATTTTATATAAAAATTATATATATATATATATATATATATATATATATATATATATATATATATTCATGACTAATAGAAAAATAGGTTAATTTTTTTACAATATTACCACACTTTTTTTAAATAAACTTCCGTTTGCACTTATAATGCACGAGTTAGACGGAGACTAGGGATTTATTATCAATGTTAAAGTTTGCATTGTCATTCTTGTGAAGTGTGAAGTTATATTCATACACAAGAGTTTCATTTTTCCATTTCAGATAAGATACACCTAAGTTTTACTTGGCTAACAGAATTCACAATGTTCCAATATTAATTTTGGGAAAATTTATATGACTGTCTAGAAACTTGAAGTAATTTTGGAGCTCCCATTTTTTTGGTTATTGTTGACCTTTTATGGTCCCTACGGACGCTTAATTTTTTTTTTTCATATACGAAAGTTCCTTAACTTTAAACAATGTATATTAAGAATTTTATTATTATTAATACAAAAATCAATATTTTACGTTTGCTTAATATTCATACTCTAGTCCGAAAATAAAGTTAAATTCAATTAGAATAAAAGATTTATTCAAAAAAGATAGTCAAGTTTA
>NC_029786.2:4339683-4342183 GCF_000816755.2 Arachis ipaensis | reverse complement strand
AGAGAGATGGGAGGGAGAGAGAGAGGAGGGAGAGGAGAGAGAGGAGAGGAAAAAAGAGGAAAGAGAGAGAGAGAGAGGAGAGAGGAAAGAGAGAGGATGGAGAGAGAGAGAGAGAGAGAGAGGAGAGAGAAGAGGGAGACAAAGAGGAGAGAGATAGAGAGGAGGGAGAGAAGAGAGAGGAGAGGAAAAAAGAGGAAAGAGAGAGAGAGAAAGAGAGAGAGAGGAGAGAGAGAGAGAATGGAGAGAGAGAGAGGAAAGTGGAGAGAGAGAGAGAGGAAGGGGAGAGAGAAAGTGAAAGGAGAGAGAGAAAGAGTATGTAAAAACTAATTTTAGAGTTTAAATAAAACCAGTTTTAATTTGGTTTAAAACTAAACTGAACCATAAAAACTGGTTTTTAATAAACTGGTTTTCATAAAAACTATGGTTTCAGTTCAGTTTCAATTCAGTTCAGTGAAACCAGTTTTTTTTTGCACACCCCTAATTCTAACTAATTTCCAAAATAAAATAAAAAAGTTACCCATCAATAAAGGTAGAACTACTTTAAAAAAGGTGGTTATTAACGAACTCTACTATAAGTACACTCAGGTATACTCACGTTCTATTCTACTAAAACTCTATTTAAAGCCTTTTGCTAACTTAAGTATCGGAGTTTTTTGTAGGTACCACTTCCACCTCCCCCACGAAAAACTTGGACGGCGACACGTCGACACTAAACAAATCGGATGCTGCCTCATAAAGATTTTAAACCTTAAAACCTACATCAACATTTCAGATAACTCTCGAAATACCTAATATCTCCCCTTTAAAAGATTCCGGCAATCAAATCAATTTAAGATATATATATGTATATATGAATTAGAAAAATTATGGATCTCGGACAGATACAATTCTCTAATGAGCTGGCTAAATGTTTGTCGACCCAGTTTAGTAACTAAACAGTAACAATCATCATCACCATTTAAGCAAATCATAGTACTATTTAAATTTGCGAACAAGAAGTAGTTCTTAAGAGATTAATAAAGGAATTTTTATATTGTAATAAAACAAATAATTATTTAATTCAACATATAGTATAAGTATAACATGAAGCTAGCTAGTACTATATTATGGAAATTAGATATATTGATGGAAATTGTTAGATTACCCTCCTAGTTAGCTAAAACTAGCTAGGGTTTTAATTAAGATATGAAATTTTCTCATCCAATAGACTAGTATATATTTTGGTTCATCAACTCCTTTTCATGATGAGCTTGATGAGTTATAACAATTGTTGGCTTCATTGAGAATTAATTACGAAGCATGGATACTTTGCTGAGTTGCCGTATCTGCGTGTCGGACACATTTCGGATACGATATTCACCGACATTCGTCCGATACACGTGTCAGCTGTGTCTAAACCGTGTCTCAATAAAAATAAAAAATTATTCTCCGGACATACTTAGACACATTTAAATACCATCATATGTCAGTGTATCCGGTCTTATTCTTAATATACATTTTTAAAATAAATTTAGATATAGTATATATTATTATTTATTAAAATAAAAAATATTTTAAATACTTGATATAATTAAAATAAGACATTAAAAATAATTTAAAAAATTAATTTATATTTTAATATCAATAAAATATTAAAATATCATTACAGTTTATCTAAAAAATACTTTATATTTTATATGTATGCGTGTCTCCGTATCATGTAAAATTTTAAAATTCTCATGTCGGCGTGTTCTGTGTCCGTGTCCGTGCATAATAGAGAATTAGACTATATTAAATATTAAATAATGTAAAGCCACTATAAATGCCTAATCTTAAAGAGAATACATATATATTAGTAGTAGTGTTATATGAGAATCACATTAAACCCTAAACTACAAAATTATGCTTCCACTCAATACCTTTATATATTTTGGGATGGAATCTTTCCATAAGTATAATTATAGTCTTTCTATATAAAGATGATCCAAGAAATGAAAAAGCAACTCCTATCAAAACTAGGGTTCAAGGATAGAGATATCTCTAGCTAATATAGTATACATAATGAACTAAAACAATTTCCCTTATATTATAGCAAGAGTCTTTCATAATAAGCATTATTGCTTAACATAGGTTGATCAAGAAAAAATAGTGATCAGAAGTCTTTGGTTTAAAATTCCCTTCTCATAACAAAATTACAATCAAATCCTTAAGCATAAAGCACACATATATTTATGATGCAAGTGTCACATTGATTGTATGCCCTAATTGTAGAATCTAAAGAAAATGACAAAAATTCCTTAATGCAATCCCAAGTTGTTAATTGTTGTTTTTGTAGTGACACTAACTCTATGCCAAAATCATATTCACACTTATTTATTCCATTTCTTCCCACTTCCAAATTATTTGTCCCCAATTGCATCCGCGTGGTCCATTAGATCCGGATCTACCTTCACAATCAACCCCCAAAACTCATACTTAATTTTAAAAAAAAAAAATTATAGATTTGTTTGTTTTAAGAAAA
>NC_029786.2:4338056-4339657 GCF_000816755.2 Arachis ipaensis | reverse complement strand
TCTAACCGAAAAAGAAATGTCATTTTTCCAAGAAATAATAATAGTAATATGTATATAAGTACATGTAACTTAATTGTATCACCATAAATGTATCAGCATCGTCCTTTAAAATAATATTTTGATGTGAATCCAATATTTATAAAAATATAATGTAATCTGATCTAAATCTAATAAAATAATTGAATACTTAAATTAAATAATAAACAAGTCAAAAAGAAAAGTAAAAATATGTGTAAAGGTACCGAAAGGCTTAACAATGAGAGAGTGACACGTAAGAGAGAATTTTGTTTCTTTGTAGAAACCAAAAATCATTGAAAGAGAAAGCTTTGCTCCATGCTTGGAAGTTACTTCTGGCTCACAACTTCACACGTGTCATTCATTTAGAGGATGAGCGTGGTGAACGCATGGCCGTCAATTATATTGGAAAATTTCGAATCATCTATGTAAATAAATATTTGATCAACACAAATATTAAATTATTTTTAACAAATAAATTTTATTAATTTATATGTACAAAGTTTAATAAATGTGGATGCGAGTTATATTGACTCATGTGTTCAAATTTTAATAAATACAAATACAAAATATAGAATTTTTTGTGTACAAATTCTATAAATATAAATGCAAAACTTTAATTATTAAGTGCTAACTAAGCTCAAAATAATAATATTTATTTGCTTATAACATTGCAAAACTAACATATCAAAAATAATATTTAAGTAACTAGAACAATAATTGACAATTCTCTAATACAAATATGTAGAATTAAGAATTCATATATATATAGTTTTAGTAAACATATAGCCTTTTGAATTTATTAAATAACAAATAATTAATATTATATTAAGTTTGGTCTCTAAAATGGTATTAGTGCTTTAAATTAGTTTCCAAAATTTTAATTTATTCAATTTAATTTTTAAAGGTCCAAATTTAATATCCGTGATTCACGTTAGTTCTTTTGACTATTTTTCATTAACCCATGCTAAAGTAAACTATTAGAGTCGTGTATCAGAAACACGATAGTTAGTGACATGTGGTATATTGACGTAGACAATAATATTACATGACAGAACACAATTTATTTATATGTCACTAATATTTTATCATTGAAGTACGAATATAATTTTATAGATTAATTTAAATACTAACTATTTAATTTAGTACATCATGTTATCATAAAAATCAGAAAAAAAATGACATGTTTTTATAAAATAACATGTCATTTTTTTATTAAATAAATTATAAACACTATTTTGTTATTCTATTCATATAGACATATTTTTATTGCAAAATTATCCATCTACTTTATTTTTCTCTTTCTTTTATTTGAACCTTTTTAATATAAGAGCAATTCTAATGAGATATTATTTGGATATTAATTTTGATTTCTATAGTAATTAAACCGATTTGAAATTAAAATTTATATTGGATACAATTCTTGAAATGATAGGAGTATCAGTAAAAAATATCATATATATTATTTAAGAAAAAACTAATAAAAAATGTTGTCATTTGTATATTTTATCCATTAAATGAATATTGTAATTTTGTTATATAACATTATTAAATTAAAATAAAATCAAATATTAAAGTAATAATTT
>NC_029786.2:4335491-4338031 GCF_000816755.2 Arachis ipaensis | reverse complement strand
CTTTCCATTTAGCTATATAACAATACAATATCTAGAAATGATATTTTTAACTAATAATTTAGTAAATAATATATCAAAAATATATAAAGTATAAAATTGGATATAAAATTAGATATCCACACTAACCATAATAAATTATATAATTTACACAGTAAATTTCAAAATTTTGTATTAAAAAATAATACCTAATGTATGTTTAAATAACAGTATATCAATAATCTTATAGAGATTATAAACTAAAAATAAAATAAAATAAAACTCAATATGTTTTATAATGTATTCATAAATATTTCGATATATATAATATTATATCATTGTAAGTTTCATTTCCATATTTTCTTATGTTGGTATATAATATAACAATTGTTTAATAATAAAATAAATAAAAATAATAATTGCATAAAGAAAATAAAAGGGGAACGAGTTTCAAAATTCCCGCTAAGATTGCAATCTCGTCGTTTATGTGGCGCCTTTTGTCTTCAAGTGCCAACCCATCTCTCTCAAATGACTCATCATATATGCTCATTCTGAATTTTTTTTTTTGTCTAAAAAAATCATAAATGGCATATAAATTTTTGCTGTTATTGTATTAAAAAACTAATGAATATAAGTTGTTATTTCACTTGTATGATATTATATGATAATTGTTTCGTCTTTGTACTGGGGTGGCCGAGCTTTAACTATTTCGAGTAGGCGGTTGTTGGAGAAGAAGAGCTATACGTCGGCCTGAATCAAATACCGCAGCGAAAATACCTGCAAAAGATACTCCGACGCTCAAGTTAATAAGGATCCTAAGTAAATTAGTCAAAGTGAAGAATAGAAGACTAAGAATATAACCTGAACCTTAGCCGAGGATATTAGTTTGGCTTTATAGGAGTTGTTTTACCCGTTTACTATGGATAAGTCATAGTTTATAGGTTGGTTATGATATTATATTTTGGTGATTAGGTTTGTTGAGCACGTTTAATTTCTTATTTTCAAATGGATAAGACCGAACTTATCTGCCTACGTACCGAGCTTATCGGACAGCTGGCATGAAGCCGATCTTATATGCTCACGTGCCGAACATTTCGGACAGCCAAAATTTGAGGTGACGTATCAATAATATATCATTAGACGTTTGTATGTTAAATATTTATTATATACTGACAATAGATTAACCCTAAATCCTAATTTTGATAAACAAAACTAAGTAAAGAAAGTAGTAAAAAATTATATGAACAAAATGAAGTTTGTGATTCTTGATAGATTTAGATTTCTGAATCCATGTAATGAACGCTTCAACTCTTTTACTCCCCACCTTGAATTGAACTCTTTTATATAAGAAAGTCAAGATGATAATTAAGATATTAATATTTATTATATTAAATAAAATAGTTTGTCAAATATATTAAACTATGCATGAATATATCTTTATATATAGATAATAGTCAAAAACTATTAAATAATTAAATTAATATTTATATTGGTACTTTAAATTATTACACTTGACCCTTAATCTGGTTTATAAAGTTTTGATTTACTCATTTGGCCTCTTAATTTACTATTTGTGATTTACATTAGTACTTAATTTTATTTTCGTCACAGAATCGTCAACAATGTACTAATATGGATCGGTAACTATTATGCTAAATTTTCTAATAATTATTTGATATGATAATTAAATTTTTTTTATTTTAATTTTTTTATGAATCTTTAAACGTTAATTCTAATTTCACTTAAGCATTCTAAAGGCTTCATAAAAAATAAACTGAGATAAAATATTTCGATTGTCACATTAAATAACTGTTAAAGAGTCTAACGTAACATGCATCAATTTATTTCAACATACACGTTATTAATAATTTTGTGATAAAAATAATACTAAAACTAATATGAGTTATAAATACGAAATTAAGAGGACCAAATTGAATAAATTAAAATTTGAGGATGAAATAATTGAGATGCAAATGTACCTTTACAAACTAATCTAAGTATTATCGCTAAATAATTTTACATACTTAATTAAACTGTTTAAATAATACCGCATAAAAATTGAAATATATTAGAGAAGTATGATTGAAGCAATAGATTACAAAGGTAGAAAACTTTTTGGCATTTGAAAAAGTTGCAACACGTTATGCATTTATTATTTGTGCTCATGCTTTGTAGGCCAATGCATTATGCTTTTTTTTTTTTTTAATATATCGACAAACAAATGAATAATACATTGTGTTTAACAATTTTTTTCTGTTGATATGTTTTGTCAATGTCATGTTTGTTTGAAATTGTGAATGAGATAATAATTATAAATGTACTTTCAATACATTCACATGTTAAGCTTGACTAAATTCTGTTCACTACTTTTCCATGGATATCACTATCACTATCATACATCTTCATATTCTTATATATCATGCATGAAAGGATGAATCTTCATTTTATTCATTAGCAAAACTATGGGCACATTACTTTTTTAGTTATAAAATATTTGTTATCATATTTTGGTACATCAAAAGCTCTGTGTATTTATATATTAATTATGCCTAAATATATTAAAT
>NC_029786.2:4326999-4332314 GCF_000816755.2 Arachis ipaensis | reverse complement strand
TGAATTAATTGAATTAATCAAATTTTCATAATAAAATCAAAATTCTAACTTCAAAAAACTATGGGCGCCAGCAAAAAATAAATTATAGTACCAAGCTCTCATCATTCACCTACCGATTTTGAGCCACTCAAATTAATTAACAAAGAATTAAAACAATAATTTCGTGAATTATTTTAGCTTAATTAGACAGATAACCTTCGGGAATATGGACATATGTAATTAATGGCGTCATTGTAACTTGTAACATTGTCTGGGAAAGAAAACAAAAGTTAAATCACACATATAGTTTGAATTTTATGTATTTTAGCTGCTATATAGATAAGTATAAGGTTTGCTAGCTCAGCTACAACAATTCAAATGTAGATATTTTCTTATAAGGTCTAATTATACATATTTATTAGTTGTTTAATTATTCAAGCTTTGAATTATTTCATCTTAGTCCAACACATAAATATATGTATAATTTTTTCAGCATCTATGTTACTCAAATATTTTAATTTCTCTGGTTTAATTTGCATATAGTTTCACATTTTCTTCTTACTAATCTCCACATCAGATTAAAATTAACACGTGTAACTAACTTACTTTAATGCCAAAATATGTTTTTTTATATAAACTAAAACATTACTTTGCCTTGGAATATATTAATTGATAACAAATTAGTGAAATTACATCTAACTTTTATCTAAGAAAAAATTAACTCTACTATTACAGACTAAAATAATACTTATTAATTACCTCTAATATATTAATAACAACATCTAACTCTTACTTAAGGAAAAAAAGTATACTAATTAATATTAGGTTTCTCTTATTATTTTAATTTCTTGAGTAGACCATAAAAATTATTCCTAAATTAATAAGTTGCTGTCACCAAAAAAAAAATTAATAAGTTGCTAATAATAGATTGTTCTCCAAAAATATTCCTAATTAATTTGTTAAGGACCAAAATACCTCGAGATATATTAAAGTGTGATGAAAATATTATTAAAATATTGTAAAATGAGATAAAAATAAGAAAAAATATTTTTTTTAAGTGATAAATAACTTTTATATTTAACAAATTATTTGTACATTTGATCCAAAATTTTGTAGAAATATTTAAATACCTATTTAAAAAGTACACAAAAAAAAACCAAATTTCAATATCTACTATTTGTTTTTAATTTTTTAAAGTATTATTGGTCGTCATTGACAAAAAAATTCAAAAAAAAATCTATTGGTGTAAAGTACTTTTTGAGAAATATATATTTAATGTTGAGTATTTATTGCATTTTAATATATTTTAAAAATATTTTTGTCGTCAACAAATTTAAAAAATATTTTTTGTTAGTAAATTAATAATTGAGAGGCATATTAAGGGCCCCGCTACACATACATGCAAATAACGCATATAATCCTTACAAGTTGGCCCAATCCAGGTTTAATCCACGCGCACTCCCTCCCTTTAAATGGAGCGTCAATTTCACGCGCGTCACTCAAACGATTACGCTTCGAAAAAACCGCTCGTTATGGCTCACTCTTCCTCTTCTCCTTCAAAGATAACACAAATCCTCAAGTTTTGAGCAACATCCCAAATTGAAGAGACATTTGAACTCATCGCGAATAATAACAGAAACCATCAACAAAATATTATTCAAGGTACGTTATTGTTTTACTCATCTTGTACATTTTCCACATTTCTGTTTCTGATTTCGAAATCGAAGAACTAGGTTTTACTGTTCTTCTAGGTTTTATTGATCTTCTTGTTCTAAATCTCATATCACTGTTTTTACTATTCTTCTTATTCTAGGTTTTACTCTTCTTGTAAGTTCCTCTAGATTTTACTGTTCTTCAAAGTGGTTCTAGGTTTTACTGTTCTTCTTGTTCTAGTTCTTCTCGTAACTGATTTTTCGTTGTATATTGCTTAATTTATTGGGTGTATATGGAGTAATTTGTATGGGTGTATATGGTTGATTGTTGGGTGTATATGGTGTAATGTGTTGGGTGTATATGGTGTAATGTGTTGGGTGTATACGGCGTAATTTGTTGGGTGTATATTCCTGAACCCATATCATGTAATATAATCAACTGTTGCAACTGTTCTAATATTGCTTGTCCTTGGGTGTATATTGCTTGACATTGTAATATTGCTAGAACTTGTATATTTATCCATGTTTCAGTAAATTGAACATAATTTTGAACTGATCTAATTAAATACTTATGAAATCGGTTTGGGTGTATGTACCTCATCTAAGTTTTTACCGTTCATCTTGCTCTAGCTTTTACTGTTCTTCTTGTTATAGTTCTTCTTCTAACTGATTTTTGTGTGTATATTGAGTAATTTGTTAGGTGTATATGGCGTAATGTGTTGGGTGTATATGGCGTAATTTGTTGGGTGTATATTTCTGAACTCATATAATTTAATATAGTCAACTGTTGCAAATGTTCTAATACTGCTTGTCCTTGGGTGTATATTACTTGACATTGTAATATTGCTTGAGCTTGAATATTTATCGTTGTTTGAGTCAATTGAACATCATTTTGAACTGATCTCATTAAATACTTATAAAATCGGTTTGCGTATATGTGGTTGATCTATGGGTGTATCTGACTGATATCTATGGGTGTATTTTTCATTGCAGTAAAAATGGAAGGCAAAAACCAAGCTGAAAAAAATATAAGAACAAATATATGTCTTCGATCAAATCAGTTTTTCATAATAGAAATATATCTAACTCTAATTTTGCTTTGTTTACAACAAATCAAGGACCTAAAGTGTGCAACCCATCTGTTGAGTGAGAAATTCAGAAATATGAGCGAGGAGAAGTGATGCAATAAGACTGTCCAAGCCATCCTCATTGTTATTGAGTCCATTTTGTCAGATAAATTCTAAAGATATTATCACTGATTAATGTAACTGTTATATACTCTTGTAAGAAATTGAACACATGGTGTAAATATATTTGATCCAATTATAAGTAAATTTTTTTCCATAATTAAACTCTCTCTGGTGTATTCAAAATGTCTGATTTATAGGTACTATAATATGAAGGAAAACATCAAACCAAATATACACCCATAACCTGGCATTTTACACCCAAAGAATGTTGATTATACACCCAAAACCCTAAAAACCTAAATCCTAAACCCTAAACCCTAAACCCCTAAATCATAAACCCTAAAACCTAAAACCTAAAACCATAAACCTTAAACCACCCAACCTACTATACCCAAATCATTAAATTTTAGGGTTTAGGGTAATTATATTATTGTTTGACGAATTGAATAAGCGAGCTGTTCCGGGTAATAAACTTGTTAAAAAATGAATGCATGCTCTCGCTCCTTTGTGTGCTTCTCATCCCTGCCCAGAAGTGGTGATCCAGATAGATTGGAACCCATATATGATAGTCTGCATAGAGATCTGCATAATACACCCAAACACAGACTATAAATACACCCGATAAAAATTAAATTTACACCTCTGCTGCAGATTTTAACCCAACACTATCTGAAAGTCACTTGTTGTCCACAAGACCAAAATTTAGGAGAAAATCATTCCAATTCCTATCAAATGAGTCTTTGCTATGAGAGTTTCATTTTCTCTCTCTGCTACATGTAATCAATTGATTCTTAATCTCGTTTTCCTTCCTATTTGTGCTCCGAACTCTTGTAAAAAAACCTGCAGCCTTGGCGTAGTTCCTGTAAAATTTTTCAGCATCTTCAAGGGTGGTAAAGGTCATTCCAACCTTCAGAACAAACTGGTCATCAACAACAGAGAGGCTGCAGAATACACCATGTCAAAAACTATAAATACACCCGATCATTGCTAATATAATACACCCGAACGGCACCAACTCAACTAAAATGACAATAAAAGCCATAAGCTATAAATACACAGGCTGTAGAATACACCATGACAAAAACTAAAAACACACCCAATCATGTCTGATATAATACACTCGAACGACAACAACTCAGCTAAATTAATATAAAAAGCCATAAACTGTAAATACACCCACACTCCCGAAAAAATACACCAAAAAAAGTTTTGATCTACACCCGAGCGTCTACTATAAATTCCAGATAATCAATCAAAACTAATACATTACATTCAATCCACAGATTTATGTTCACGGGGAAGTTTCACAGTCAATGTTCACGAATTATTCAGCTACACAATGCTATACAAATGACCGCAACAAAATTCAGAGTAATCGTATGTAAATCAAACCTCATAAACTTCGTTAGATTCAAATTCATAATCCACTTCGCCCTGATTCAGCTGACAATCTGAGGTTGAATCATCCATTATCTTCAAAATGAGCTCAAACTTTGATTTCAGAAACCAGAAAATCGAAAAGAAAACGAAGCTGGAGTTACAGAGAGAAGAACTAACGTCAATGACGAAGAACAAACCAATGAGAAAGGAGAGGAAAAGAACGGTCGAAAAACCAGGGGAAGACGCGCGAGAAGAAGAACGATGATATTTGGAAAGAAGGAAAACAAAGAAGAAAATAAATCTTTTAAATTTGGTAGTTATACAAACGCGAGATCTTTATATAGCGCGTGTAAGTGACGTAGGAGTTGCAGCGCGTTTTGGTAGATTAAGCGTTAATGAACTAGTAATAGTTACAAACCCTAATCGCTTGTATACTGAGCTTTTCTCTTTTTGTTATTATTCTTATTTTCTCTCTCCATATAATCTGTTTTTCTTATCTACATTTTGGGGTTTAACACTTAAAATAAGTTCAAATACTTGGCTGATTTTTTTATGTGTGGTTGAAGACTTTCAAGTTTCAATTAGCTACGATTTTTGAGTCAAATAGGAGGTGGTACTTGTAAAAAATTCCAATAATTATATCAGTCTAAATTCAAAAAATAGATAAGTGTTGTGATATGGATGACCACGTAGACTCACCTTCTCAATATTGAAGGAATCATTCTCAAGAGAGAATGGATTTAATGAGGTTTGAAAAAGCTAGTTTTGTATGCCTATAAAAGGATGTACGGGCAAAAGGAATAAACAACAATAACAACAGAACAAAAATATTATTCTTCCTTCCTTTTCATACAAATAAATTAATCCTCTTTTATGCAATCAAATACCCTTCTCCTTATATTACTATTACAATTCTTTCTCTTCTTTTATTTTATAAGTATTTTAAATTCTATTTTCTATTACTCTTTACATATAATATTAATAGCAATATTAACCATCTTTATCATATTGAGATAGTATCAAATGCAAATCTCTCTCTTTTTATTTTTAATACTTTTTCTTATCTTTGTATATATATACACAATACAACATATAATATTATTATATATATATA
>NC_029786.2:4325745-4326459 GCF_000816755.2 Arachis ipaensis | reverse complement strand
GTTTTAATAATAAGAAAAATTATGGAAGGAAAAAGAATTATGTTCAAAAGAGAGTATCTCACCAGAAGTGGGACAAAGAAAAGAATATCGGGCAGAATAAATCAACCGAGGAGAAGTGTTTCCGCTGTGGTGGAAAGGGCCATTGGTCACGTACCTGTCGTACCCCAAGGCATCTAGTCGATCTTTACCAGGCATCTTTGAAAAAGGACGACAAAGGAAAGGAAACAAATTTTGTTTCAAATGATGCTGAGAACTCCACCACTCATTATGATGTATCTGATTTCTTTGAGGATCCTGAAGGAAATATTGGTCATTTGATCAATGATGGAATAGTTTAATCTGTGGGATTGTGAAGTATATATGTAAATAAATAATGTAAAGAACTTATTGTTAAGTTTTATTTTCTATGTATTTAAGTTTCAAATGTGATGTACATAAATAATGAAATATTAATATTTATGAATTTTGAAATTATTATTTGTGTCAAATTTTAAAATAAAATTTCAGTATATGACATTATTTTATGTACAGTGTTTCTTAGAAAAATAATTCTGATCAAGTATTCAATTTAACTATGCATACTACTCATTTTATTATTATTTGTTTTTGAAGAATGGCAAGGATATGTAATGAAGATGTATACCTTGCGGATAGTGCAAGTTCACACACTATTCTCAAAAGTGATATATATTTTACCCATCTTGTACCAAAAGA
>NC_029786.2:4316498-4318055 GCF_000816755.2 Arachis ipaensis | reverse complement strand
ATAACTAATAGTATATAGAATTAACTTGGTTTAATCAATCCAATTTATACAAGTTAATTTAGTAGTAAATTAGATTTTTAAAATAAACACACTAAAATATTGGAATTGAATCAAATTCTTGGAATCTAATTAATTCCGATTCAATTCATATATGTGAATGGCCTAAATATTCATGGAGTCTAATATTATATTAGATAACACTTTCAAAATATATTATTATATCATGCATAATAACATCCTCAAATATTATAAGAACTCTAATGAAAAGGGAAACCCTGGTCTATACATAACCGTAGCCTACAGAAAGGGCCAAAATCTCAAAAGTTTTAAAAAGCACAGACACTTTTTTTTAGTTATTATTGTATTTATGTAAATCAAGGTGGTTTGGTTTAATAGTTAGTTCACTAATCTAATAACTAATAGTATATAGAATTAACTTGGTTTAATCAATCCAATTTATACAAGTTAATTTAGTAGTAAATTAGATTTTTAAAATAAACACACTAAAATATTGGAATTGAATCAAATTCTTGGAATCTAATTAATTCCGATTCAATTCATATATGTGAATGGCCTAAATATTCATGGAGTCTAATATTATATTAGATAACACTTTCAAAATATATTATTATATCATGCATAATAACATCCTCAAATATTATAAGAACTCTAATGAAAAGGGAAACCCTGGTCTATACATAACCGTAGCCTACA
This sequence comes from Arachis ipaensis, assembly GCF_000816755.2. NCBI lineage: Eukaryota > Viridiplantae > Streptophyta > Magnoliopsida > Fabales > Fabaceae > Arachis > Arachis ipaensis. The sequence continues at coordinate 4,317,341 of NC_029786.2, read as the reverse complement.
GAAAGGGCCAAAATCTCAAAAGTTTTAAAAAGCACAGACACTTTTTTTTAGTTATTATTGTATTTATGTAAATCAAGGTGGTTTGGTTTAATAGTTAGTTCACTAATCTATTTAAATAAGTGTTAGGGTTTAAATTTCGTTTTTTGTATGCAAAAACTCATTTATCAGCGACAAATTTTTAAATGGAACTTAGTACCACACTAAATTAGTCTTTAATTTACTAGATTGGAAACAAAAAAAAATTATTGTATTTATGTATTAAACGTATTTTGGATATAATTTTTATTTGATATTCATTTGTTACATGTATTTTTTAATCTAATCGTATTTTAACAAAAAATATAAAATATTTTTTCAAACACACTTNAACTGTTCATACTTCATAAGATGAATGAGTTAGTCCTATTCAAGGAATATATATATGACCAAAAAAAAAAACAAAGAAAAAATATATTGTGGTTTATTTATGTGATGATATGAAAGAAGACGGTGGTGTTGTGGTGGTGATGGATATAAATGTATAGACACCGGCAACACATTTTTGTCCCAAAAAGCCAAACGAAAATTCGACAGATCATCATTCATGAAAGATAGCACAAGAGACCTTTTTTGTTGCACATGGCTGAGACAACATACCAACCACAAATATCATTATTAATTAAACTAAACACGCGGCTCAAATTAATTAATGGCTCAATGGCCATAATCTAAATTCTAATTATTATTATGTTTAATTTTTGTGCACGGTGATGAGTGAAGAACCCTTTTATTTGATATTTAGTAAATATCATAGGAAATAAATATAAAAATAATGAAAAAAATATATAGGGGTGATCAGATCCG
>NC_029786.2:4311311-4314288 GCF_000816755.2 Arachis ipaensis | reverse complement strand
TATGGATCGGATATCGGATCGGATCCGCACACTAATCAGATCGGATTGCGGATTTTGTGTTGATATCCGCATATCCGCAAAAATAAATAAATAAATAAATAAATATTCTTTTTATGTTTTATTTCAACTAATAATTATAATATATGTTGTATTATTTAATTTATTATTTAATTTATTATTTAAGAAAAGTATGTTTAATATTATTTTAAGAGTAAACATTTTTAAAAGAATAGAAAAAATGAATTTCATTGATATTTTTTTAATAAAAATAAGCTTTTAAAAATATTTTTGTGTTTTGCGGATATATCCGATATCCGATCCGATCCGCAAATGTGCGGATCGGATCCAACCTTAAAAACTGTGGATATTGGATCCGATGATTTTAGTGCGGATCGGATCGAAATTTTGGCCATATCCGATCCGATTCGATTAGCGTGCAGCCCTAAAAAAATATATTCTGTTATATGACTAATAAATATTATTATTTTTAATCAGCAATTAATCATTAATAATTTACATCTATATTTATAAATATTTTGTACATAAAAAAACATATAATTTGTATTTATATTTTTTAAAATTTTATACACATTAATCAATACAATTTATATCTATATTTTCAGAATTTACATACATAAATTAATAATATTTATTTATTAAAAATAATTTAATGTTTATACTGACTAAATTATGATAAAAAAAACTATTAAAAATTATTGATTCTCAGAAAATTTTCATATATATATATGCAATTTTTTCTTAAAAAAACTTTGTATCATATATTAGAATAAAAGTGAGAATAATAAATATAAGAATAGGCATATATTTTATTTTGAGGCATTTATCAAACACAATTTATATTAATTTAATTAAATAATGTCACGTAAATAAAAATAATTAATTTTTTAATCCACTATTCAAGAAAACACATTTTGATATATATGAAATACCTATTTTCTTTTAAAAAAAAAAGAAAAAGAAAGTGAATAAATAAATTTAAAGTAGTCTTATTATTGATAAATGCTAAAAGTTGAATTTGAATTGACATGAATGAAAAAACACACTAGTGTGATGACAATGCTGAGTATACCCCATTTGAATTTTGAGTTTTTTGAGGGGAACCAAACTTTGGTTAAACTTATTAGGGACATTATTGGGAGGACCACAATATATCAACTTCTATCACTTTTCTTCATTGTGTCCTCACTCATGTGTAGGGTGAAACATTTTTGTAGCCACTTAATTATTATAATCATTATTAACCCATTAGATACACAGCATATATATAGAGAGAGGACAAGCTATGTGAGGTGAGGTGCTGTGTAGAGTTAAATTGGGCTTGTTTGGGTCCATTTCAAGTTTTCAGTTACATGTGTTACCAATCCAATCCACCAAGAATGAATGATGAATTTCTTAGGTTTTGGCATTGTTTTATGGCAATAATTTATACATGCGTGTAAAACATTCCTGGTATCCTCTAGTTTGATCGGTTATAAATTAATTTATTGTGGATCGAAATTTTATTTATGAATTTGTTATTGGCCAATGAATTACTGCAGTATAAGGTGAGATTCAAACTCCCAACACTTATTTAAATAGACTAATGAACTAAGTATTAGACCAATTTAAGTTGGTTAATAAAAAAAGAGAGTATAAGATTCACAAGTACATGAAAAAAATGAATTCATGCTTAATCTATCCACCAATAAAAAAATTTGTATTATATATGGTTATTCTTAAATCGGTGTGTGGATCAAATTATAGTATGCTATAATATAATAACATATAATTTAATTTTGATACATTGTCAATGTAAAATAACTTTACACATGTATTTAATTACGTAACGCCATATTAACAAAAATAATTATTTTTCACATTGACCGCGTAATGATCATAAAAAAACAGACATGATTGTACGACTATGTAAAATATTTTACATCATTGGCAGATCAAAATTAAACTCAAAAACATACACCATCTATCATAATATCAACAAAACTATTCAACAAAGGAGAGTTGTAAAATTTATTTGTCCAGCACCATCAATGATNATATATATATCAAATCATACTTTTTTACCTTTTCCTTGCTAAGTTTTAAACCAATCAATTAACCACATTATAGGGTCAACTACTAACCATGGCATGGGTATTAAAAGATGGAAATGATCGTAAGGTAAAAATTCGGGTGAAGTCAACTTCACGTGAAGTTGATACTTGAGAACTATTAGATGAAAATTTAGTTAAATCAGTCAAATCATTTAACGGCTCTCAAGTATCAACTTCGCGTAAAGTCAAATGCACCTGAGTTTTCACCTTGTCGTAATAAGGTTAATCTCCTTATGTTAATTCTTCTACTCTGTGGGTCAAGCTGTAAACAAAAATTTTCGAAACAAAAAAGGATAAGTTGGGTGACTTGATCAGTTAAAAACTTCTCTAATTAATTTTGGTGTAACAATAGATGTAATAACTAGTGACAAAAGTCGTAAGTGTTTACTACCACGGTATAGGTAATTAAAGAGAGGAGAATGTTTCTAAAAACAAAAATTATTTTTAGTGGTAAATGTTTAGTAATAATAACATAATGATTATTATATGTTTTATTTCATTTATATTTTTGTGATAATTATATATTTTTTGTTATTATTATATGTTATAACGACAATTATATACTCTTTGAGATTATTAAAATTTTTTTTACCAATAATTATAAAATTAACATTAAAACTTTTTAGCAACAAAGTATAAGACGACTAATGTCTAATTACCAGTAAATATATTAGTTAAGACCATCAAAATGGGCTAATTAAACACATTAGGTCGGCTCATTTTCTCGTTTAAACAGGTGAATTCTGTCTCTAAAATTAAGCATATTTACATTTCAAATTAAACAAGTTGAGTCCAATTAATCCGATAAAAATGGCGGGTTAAAGTGGCTAAATAAGCAGTCCATTTATTTTTTTTACAATTAAACA
>NC_029786.2:4310456-4311216 GCF_000816755.2 Arachis ipaensis | reverse complement strand
TCCGATTTAAAAAATTATGGTCTACAAATAAAATGAACTTAAATAAACCGATTCGTTTAACCCACGAATTTAAAGCTAAATCGGTTGAATTGGTCTATTTAACCGTCCGAATATTAATTACTATACTAATTTTTCTCTATTTTGTGGGTTAAATTGTAAACAAAAACCTTTTGAGATAAAAAAAGATTACTAGGTTTTTATGTAACTCACAACTCAATTCACATAATTTTTTTTTTTTTTGAGTGATCTTAAATTTGTGTGGTAGAATATGTGAATATGAGCTTTTGTTATACGGTTTGAAAATGACTATTGTTAAGTCTTAAGAATTAATTTTAAAAAAGGCTATAAATCCTAAATCCTAACAAATTTTAAAATTTTTTAAAAAATTTTAAAAAATCCTAAAAAAACTTTTAAAAACACTTTAAAAAATTCTAAAAAACCGTAAAAAATCAGACTAATGTAAATATGATATGAAATATATATTACATATGTCTCTTCCCACCTCCCTTCTTTTACTCAAGGTTTTAACTTAAAAGGATTGATTTTATTTTGAGAAACATGGTAAAAAAAGATCAGATGATAATCATCATATAGTAGTATATTTTAGGGTTTAGGCAAACTGCATGCTAAAGACGCCATTATTACCAATAGGAAAAAAGGAACAAAGCTTGAGATGGATTGTTAATTTTTATTATTAGTTTAAAAAAAAATTAAAACATAATAACATGTCGCTGCATGTTGATAAGATCAGATATTTCCA
>NC_029786.2:4308464-4310404 GCF_000816755.2 Arachis ipaensis | reverse complement strand
CTAATTCTTTAAGTTAATATTTTATTTGTATACTATTAGAATTTAAAATTTAATACCAAAAAAAAAAAATTGTTCGTCATAGTATTGCTAAGAAAAATATAACATGCCACAAACATCTTGGCATTTATTTTCAAAAGGAGATAATGTTCACAACTTATATTACACTTTTTTTTTGGCTAATACAAAAAATTTACGAGTAAATACTTATAATAGTCCTTTAGATTTATGAGATTATCCAATTTGATTTTAGAAGTTTCAATTTTATCATAGCAATCTTTTAGATTTAGCTTAAGATATCATAGTGATTCCTAAACATCTTTTTAGTAATGATTCAATTGTTTCAGTGCTGATGTGGCTAAGAGCACCTCCAATGGTGAGTTTCTCTTTGACTTTTTTCTGACATACAGGAACTATAACCATTGGAGTAGAGAAGGAGTGAGTTTTAAATTTATAAATTTAAATAATATTATTGAAAAAAATTAATTATATTAATTTTAAGTATTTTAATTAATTAATTAAGTGGGACCACAATAGGGACTAAAGTTAGTTCCTCCTAATGGAGAAGAGAGAGATGCTTTGAGTTCCTATTTATTGTTTATGACGCAAAAGCTGATGTAGAGTTACTTTTTATGACAGGTGGGCCATAAACAGGAACTGGGATGAGTTCCCTACTGGAGATGGTCTAACGTGTACCACTTTGGCACTTGTAACTCATCTAACTCAAACTATCTTTCTCTCTCTACAATCAAAGGGTGCAACTTTCTCTCCTTCCATCTTCGCCCTTTCCTAGTCCTCCAATATTCTCTTCACCATGGTTGGCCACCCCTCTAACGTTCGCTCCCTCTACCTCAACGGTCCAAACTCCGTCATCTCCTCCCTAAACCCTAACTAGCTATGTCACCGTCGACATCACTAGTTCTCACTCAGACCTCGCCTACCAGATCTTCTCCGCTGCATGACAACACTCGTCTTGGTCCGTCGACGTGCCAGTCTCGAGCGGCGACATTGGCACTCAGGATAGAAAAATGGCGATTTTCGCGGCTGGAGATTGCGATGTGGTGGAATGGCTACAACTGTTGCTCTCGATGATAGGAAAAATAACGTACATAGGAGGTGTGGGGTGCAGACAAAGTTGCAAGATCGCGCGAACCAGATCACCATAGGAGGGAACCTGGTTAGACTAAATGAGGGTCTGGTGTTCGCGAAGTGTGTGGGACTCGATGTAAGCGAGGTAGTCACAAAGTAAAAAAGTTCCAAAATTCTATCCTAGAATGGCGTCATTGATAAAGAAAAGTAGAATAAGAAGAGTAGAAGTGATGAAGATGCATGGACGAGTGAACACAAACCGTCTTTGAGCCTAACCAGACGACGTCGTTTTGATCCACAATAGGCGGCGCCAAACCAAAACGATGTTGTTTTGGTATGTTTTAGTGTGTACACGATAGTTACGTCATCTTTGAAACAGTCGAGTTATAATTAAAAAGATGTATAGAGATCACTATGATATCTAAAATTAAATCTAAAGAATTATTATGATAAAATTAGAACCTCAAGAATCAAACTGAATAATTTCATAAATCTCAGAGAGTTCATTATGAAAATTTATTCAAATTTCACTTTTTTTTTTGTAAAGAAGAAAAATATTTAACTCGTTTAAATTAAGTGCATGCAGGTGTATTTTATATAGTCAAGTGGACAATCTCAATTATTTGGCAGAATAAAATCCGATTCCACAATATGATTAGTTGGTAATATATATTAATATCAGTTAGCAAACTTTTTATTCCAAGTATCATCTCCTAATTTTGAAGGCCCTAAAATAAATTAAGGAATCTTCTCACTCAAATAATTACTCTAACCCTATGCCATGCATGCAATTATATATTGCTAGAAGCACTCAAACTTATTACCACTACCGTACCATGCAATTAAACAAACCC
>NC_029786.2:4292218-4308202 GCF_000816755.2 Arachis ipaensis | reverse complement strand
CAACATACATATTATAGGAAACATTTCAAGTGTACCGGAGAGTATCGGTGCACCAATTATTTTAACCGTTAATTTCAATTAATATATATTATATATATTTTTTATAATTCAGATCAACGGTTAAAATAACTGGAGCACCGGTACTCCCGGTGTACCTAAAATGTTTCCCATATTATATACATGCATACCTAGCTAGATTTTTATTGTTTATTTCCTTATATATAGTAGTGATCATAAAAGTGTTTATTATTATGTACATTCTATGGATACGATGAATTATTTTATACTATCCCATCCCAAAGAAAGTGAAGTCTACAAAATATCCTAATGTCCACTTTGCTACCAATAATAGTGACTTTAATTTGTAGATACTAAATATAATAGTAACGAAATGGGATCAGATATGTACTTTGGTGCATAATATCGATATCATAAATTTACCACTAGCAAACTAACCATCAAAATTAAAGCATATATATAATAATTTCGAGGTGTTATATGAAATTAAGATAGATTTTAGACGATCTAGACGTAAGGTCTAATATTTTTAGATGAAAAATCTCACTTATTCAACTAGACGATAGTTTATTCGATGTTTTTGTCTGAATAATAAGAAGATGAATTTTTTGGTATAGAATGAAAGACAATTGCACACCTATAAAAATGTGCTGGAAGTAGTTAGTGTGTGACAAGTGTCTAAAAAGAGACAATTTCTAACCGTGCACAGTGAAATTGTTTGGAATTTTTTACGTAATAGGTTAAGTTAATAGTTTGTTAATGTTAGAAAGTTCTGAATAATTAATATGGGATAATCAATGGACTTATAGGTGAGCTTCTTTTGGTGCAAGGTTAAATGAATCTGAATTTTTGGACGAAGTTAGATAATTTTTACAAATACCAAAAAAAAATAATTTTTACAAATTTATAATTAGTTTGTTATTTTTTGGACGTTGAGATATAATTGGATTTGTGAACATGTGTATATTCAAAGGCTTGACGTACACACTAAGAGGGCCAAAGAATATCTGACCCATGTTTTTAGTAGATTTTGAGTTAGAAAAAATATTTTCCCACCCTTTAAGAACTCTTGTGGTCACGTTCTTTCGCAAGGAGAGCATATTTCTCTAGATAGCTAGAGCGACTACTTCAACAGGAAGCTGGTTCATCTCCGACAGCGGAGCTTTCGTAAAGAAAAAATAGAAATACTAACCAAAACTATTAGAAGTGTCCGAGGCCAGGTCTCCTCTTTGCTAGAAAGTACTTCAAACTCATGGCTATTTTAAGAGGAGAAGTTCTTCACCTAGATGAAGACCATCATGTCGGTGAGTTTCAAATAACAAAGAAGCTAGTTGGAAGACTTTTGACAGAGAAAAATGTAAACAAGATTACTGTTGAAAAACAATAAAGAGGATGTGGGGTGAGCCTCAAGGATTGATCATCTCAAATATGGGCACAAACTCATATTTGTTCAATTTTAAAAATGAAGAAAATGCTATGAAGTGTTATGAAGAAGGTCCATGGAGGGTGGACGGGCATATGCTCAGCTTGCAGTGGTGGAGGCCAGAGCTTTCCTTTGAAGAGATAAGTTATAATTCCCTTGCTATTTGGATTCAAGTTCATGCTTTGCCTTTGGAGAAGCTAAACAAGAATATTGCAGAGAAGATTGGGGCCTCATTGGGCAGAGTGTTGGAAATAGAAGATCCATATGTTGATGAAAATTTGCTTAGGAAGTTTTTGAGGGTTAGAGTAGAGGTGAATGCTTTGGAGCCATTGAAGACAGGATTTTGGTTTAGGAGAAGTGATGGTAGCTATTCAAGGGCGTCCTTTAAATATGAAAAGTTATGTGATTATTATTATAATTGTGGAAGGATTGGGCATGATAAAAGAGGATGCAGAGAGGTGATAGCAATGGATAGTGAGAATTCAGGTTTACCAAAATATGGGCCAGACCTTTCAGTTCCGGGGCTTAGGTCTATTACTGCAGTGGTTGAAAAGGTGGGAATCAGAAAAAAGGGTGGTGGTAATAACAGTTTAGAAGGGAGTTCATCGGTGGCGCGTGGTGAAGACACAGGGAATAGCGAGTGGGTATGGGAAAGAGATAGAAGAGAAAGAGAGACAAGTCAGGAGAAGGTAGATAGAGCCAGAGCTGAGGGTATAGAGACAGGACTACATGCTACTAGAAGGTTCTCACAACAAATAGGATTTGTACAAGTGGAGGAGGTCCCATTTTATCAGCAGGAGCAGCAGATGGAAGTAGAAGGAATGAGTGGGAAAAAAGATACCCAATTTCTCGAAAATAGTGATACTCAGCACTTGGGAGAAAAAATGAAAAAAGATAATGATAGACATGATGGGATTGTAGGAGAAGAGATGGATGGGAGTAGGAATCTTTTAAATGTGGAGAAAGGGCCTAGTGAAATGGAAATTGGGCCAGCTTTAAATGGCCCACTTAACACTTTGCAACAGAAAAGGGATGGAGTAGAGCCCATACAAGGGATTCATAAGCAAAAGACTTCAATAATGCAGGAGGCGGATCACATGGACAGAAATGAACGAGTTGAGGAGATCTTTCACAAGAACCAAGAAAGTACAGATGGGCCTGGGAGAAATGACGAAGCATTAGTATTCAAGAGGGATGATGTGCACCAAAATCCAACCAAGAATAATTTTCAATTAAGTAATGAGAAAAGGGCAATTAGGAGAACAAAAAAGAGCGGGAATGAGCAGGAATTGGATTTAGACAGAGGAGAAATTGGAGGCAATCAGGAGGGACACAAATCTGAGAAGATCCGAGCACAATGGAGCCAAGAAAAAATGCCAGAAAGAAAGGAAAAGCAAATTCATAGGACTGAAGATGGACGGAGTTACATTGTTGAGCTTGCAGATGAAGAAGAGGAGGAAGAAAAGTACAGCAACCATGCAACGACAGTAACATATGAGTATGAGATTGATTTGGTTTCAGAGGATTGTTCATAGCTTAAGACTGAAGGGAAAATGGGAGGAAGAGGCACAGGTACAATTAGAGGACATTACTGAAGAAGTAAAATACTTGATACAGGGTCGGGGAACAAGTAAGAAGAGCAAAATGGTCCAAACAATTTCATGGAAAGGGCAATGAATGCGAAAAGAGCATGGCAATGAAGAAGTAACAGAAGATACGAAGGCCGAGGAGGCGGGCCTAATCATGCCCCCAACTCAACCATGAGCATCATAAGTTGGAACTGTCGCGGGTTAGCGGCTCCTGCGACAGTTTCAGAACTACATAGTCTATGTAAACAGATTAAGCCGACAATAATCTTTTTAATTGAAACAAGAGCAAAAGAAAAGACTGTAAGTAGAATTAAGAAGAGACTTCATTTTGAAAATGCCTTTTGTGTAGAACCCCGAAGTCTGTCCGGCGGTCTATGTTTGTTTTGGAATGCAATATATAAGGTTGATATTTATTTTTGGTATGATAACTATATTAAAGCTCGAATTATGGATAAATAAGGAAATATGTGGTTATGCAATTTTGTATATGGTAATCCTAATTTAAAAAAAAAGACGAGCAATGGAGGGAGATCACGGTCAGTTGCAGAAGTGAAGGTGAACCTCAGCTCTTCATAGGAGACTTTAACGACGTTTTGAGTCAAGAGGAGAAGGTGGGACTGCATCTGAAGCCGCAAAACCAGGTCAGAGACTTCAGAAATTTTGTAGATTCAAATGCTCTCATAGATTTGGAATTGAAAGGAGGAGGGTTCACATGGTTTAGCAATCCAAGAAATGGATTTGTGACAAGGGAAAGAATAGATAGGGCTTTGGACAATTGGGAGTGGAGGATGATGTATCCACATGCCTATCTTTCGTCAATGCCTGCTATTAGTTCAGATCATAGTCCTCTAATTCTAGATTTGAACCCTATGCATAATGTTAGAAGGAGTTTTAAGTTCGAAGCTTTTTGGGCAGACCACGAAGATTGTGAGAATGTAGTGAGAAGGGGCTGGAGTAAACGAGAACCTAATGGCTGCGAATGGGGGAGATTAACTAATAAAATCAAGAGTTGTAAGGATGAGTTAAGAAAATGGAGTAAAACTACCTTCAAATGGGCAGACAAAGAGATTCATTGTTTGAAGGAGGAACTTAAAAAATTACAAGCCTCTAATTTTTCAGAAGAAAAACAAGAGCAGATGCAGAATATAAAGGAGAAATTGGTTAATTTGTGGAGCCAAGAGGAGAAGTATTGGGGACAAAGAGCAAGGGTAAAATGGCTGAGGCTAGGGGACAAAAACACCTCTTTCTTCCATGCAACCACCATTCAGAGAAGAGATAGAAATAGAATTCAAAAATTGAAGGATGCCTCAGGACAATGGTTGAATAGCAAGGAAGAAATAATGGAACACATTGTTAATCATTTCACGAATTTGTTCACTTCAACAAGAAGACAGAATTTTGATAGCACCATTAGAAAAATCCCTAAGAGGGTTACAGAAGAGATGAACAACGAGCTGCTGATGAAAGTTTCAGAGGAATAAGTTAAAAAGGCAGCATTCAATATGGGAAGTCTCAAAGCACCTGGGCCTGATGGTTTGAATGGATTGTTTTATCATAAGTATTGGGATGTCATTAGCAAGGAAGTGTGTAAAGCAATGAGAAGTTTCTTCAAAAATGGATATATACCGGAGTGTATTGGGGAAACTACAGTTGTATTAATACCCAAAACCAAGAACCCCGAAAGTCTTAACCAACTAAGACCCATTAGCTGTTGTAATTTTATTTACAAAATATTGGCAAGGGTCATAGTGTTAAGACTTAAGGGAATAATGGAGAAAATAATATCACCAATACAGAGTGCATTCGTGGGAGGGCGTCTCATTCAAGATAATTTAGTCATTGTGCAAGAAATATATCATAGTCTCAACAAAAAAGGTAGAAATGGACCTCAAGATATGGCGGTTAAATTAGATATGAACAAAGCATATGATAGAGTGGAGTGGGACTTCTTGGAACGGGTCATCACAACTTTCGAATTTCATGAACGGTGGGTAAGATTAGTGATGGAGTGTGTTAAAAGTGCCAACTACTAGTTCAAAATCAATGGGGACTTGTCAAGAAAAGTGAAACCACAAAGAGGATTACGACAGGGAGATCCGTTTTCGCCCTATCTTTTTATTCTTGCAGCGGAAGTGTTTCCTATATTAATGGAGGAAGCACAAAAAGAAGATAGAATTTCAGGCCTAAGAATTGCCCCAACAGCTCCAACAATTACGCATCTTTTATTTGCAGATGATTGCATTATTTTTGCCAAAGCAAAAGAAGAAGAGGCTTATCAGATAATAACAGTCCTTAATGAATATACAGAGGCCTCGGGGCAAAGAATAAATTTAGATAAATCTGGTATTACCTTTGGACATCAAGTCTCAATACAAACAAGAGTATGCATTGAAGAGATACTAAATATGTCATCATGTGAATCCCTAGGAAAATATTTAGGACTACCTGCAATTTGGGGAAGATCTATAAATCGGGCTTTGTCGTGGATAGAAGAGAGAATTTTGAACAAGCTTGAAGGATGGAAAGAGAGGTTACTGAATCAAGCTGGCAAGGAAATTCTGATTAAAGCAGTTATGCAAGCCATACCAGCTTACGCTATGAATGTGATAAAATTTTCCAAGCAGTTTTGCAAGAGAATCAATTCAAGAGTAGCGCGATTTTGGTGGGCGACATCCGGAAAGGAGAGAGGTATTCATTGGAAGAATTGGAATATAATAACAAAGAGCAAGATCGAAGGGGGATTGGGCTTCAAGGACTTAGAAATGTAGAATATAGCGCATCTTGCAAAACAAGCATGGAGAGCTTTGAAGAATCCATATGCAATTTGGGTAAAAATTCTACAAGCTGTCTATTACCCAAAGGGCAATTTCTGGGAGGCGCAGGTTGGGAAGAATTCTTCGTGGATATGGAAAAGCATTCTGCATGGACGAGAATTGCTAAGGAGGAAAGGAAAGTGGAGTGTTGGAAATGGGTCAAAAATTAATATATGGATGGATAATTGGATAGCTGAAGTAGGTAAGGTGCTGGGGAATGGTAGACAAGATAATCAGAAAGTTGAAGAGCTCATTGAAGAGGGAAGGGGTTGGAATGAGAGCAAAATCAGAAGCATGTTTTTGCCAGAAATTTGTGATGCTATTATTAGAACCCCAATTAGTTTTGTGAATAAGGAGGATAATTTATACTGGCCTGCAAGAGATGATGGTATATATACTATAAAGACAGGTTATTTCGCAGCAAAAGGAGAATTTCAATCTCGAGATCATGGGAACCCATCCACAAGTGATGCTAGGAGGGAGTTATGGAAAGAAATTTGGAAAATGAAAGTTCCCTCTAAAATCAAATCATTTTTGTGGAAGGCAGCCTATGATATCGTGCCGGTAAATTCAAATTTGTTCAAGAAGAGAATTGCTGGGAGTCCTATATGCCAGATTTGTACTAAAGAGGTGGAGACAACAGAGCATGCGTTATTGCTATGTGAGTGGACAAGGGCTGCATGGTTCGGAGCTGATTGTCAGTGTATTCCAACAACAGAAATAGTTACTGAGTTTGGAGACTGGTTTATGACTATCATACAAAAAATCAAATCAGTAGGGGGAGGAGGAAAATAAAAGAATTAGTAAAATAGGATTTCTGGTGTGGGAGATATGGAAGACTAGAAATCAGAAAGTGTACCAGCAGCAAGAAATTAATCCTAGCTGGACTATAAAGAGGGCTAAACTAATGGAAAATCTGTTTTGGAGAATAGCGAAAAAGAAGATAAATTTAAAAGAAAGACAGGTTCAAAAAGGAACGAGAGAGGTTCATTGGAGGCCACCCCTGCGGATTGGATCAAGGCAAATGTGGATGCTTCTTTCAAAAAGAATACAGGCAAAGGAGCTATAGCAGTGGTGTACAGAGATAATAGAGGAAAGATTTTATTAGGTTTCACAGGATTAATTCAAGCAAACTCAGTCACAATAGCAGAAGCTTTAGCAATCAGACAAGCTCTAATCATTGTAAATAATTTGTTCATGGAAAAAGTTCTCATTGAATCAGATAATCTAAAAATCATACAAGCAATTAAATCCAAGAGTCCAATTGGAGAAGCATGGGCAATTATTCAGGACATTCAGTTGTTATTGGAACAATTATCTGGTAGGGGCATAACTTGGACTCCCAGAGAAGGAAATCTTCTTGCACATAAAGTGGCCAGAGAAGCAGAATTAGGGAATCTTCATTCAAATTGGAGCATGCAACCATCATTAGAAATTTTGCGTATTATGCACAATGAAAGTAAGAATCAATAGAAAGAGCAAGATATGTGAAGAGACGAGCTATATAAAAAACATCACCTATTCTCATATTTCATCGATAATAGAAAAGAGAAACGTCTCTTAGCCAGATCATATGTGATCTGAGGCAAAAGCTCTAAATGTTACCCAGAGTGACTCGGTCCAAAAAGAAGATGGCCCAGGTTATTATGTCCATGGATGAGAGCTGTATGGTTTGGAGCTCAAATTCAATGAAGTCCCAATACACAAACAGTCTCCTCACTAGGATGTTGGATGCTAGAACTTATCAACAGAATGAAAGTGTATGGGAAAGGATTACATATACTACATTAGTAAAGTAGGATTTCTCATGTGGGAGGTGTGGAAAGCAAGAAATCAAATAATTCACCAGAAAACAGAATTAAACCCAAACATGGACATATTCAAGGCTAGATTACTAGAGCATGAGCATGCAGAGAGAGCTACTGAGAAATTAAATGCAACAACACATACTACAAGAAGAGGAGAAAGAAAAGTTACCTGGCATCCACCATCCAAGGATTGGATAAAATGCAGCATTGATACACAGGCAATGTGGGCCAAAGAATATCTGACCCATATTTTTAGATTTTGAGTTAGAAAAAAAAAGTATATATAAATTTTTTGTACTCATGTAATTTATGAGCAGTTTATTAGTTTTATTTTGTATAAATAAAATTTAAGTGTCTGATTTAAATAATTAGTGGTTAAAACGAATTTAATGAATGAAGTTATAGTTGATAATGTATCTCCAAAGATGAGTAATTTGGAATTTTCAAAATTAGGATTTAAGATTCAGATTTAGGATTTATGATTTTAGAGTTTAAATAATTTACAAGAATCATGAATATAAACTATATAATATGACACTTGACAATAAAATTAATAACCGTAAATCATATATTACCATTTGTGAATCGAAAACGTATATTTGTAAACACTAAATCCTAAAGTATAAACATTAATTTTGTTAAAGATAAACTGTAAATTCTATTTTGCAAACCATGAATCCAATAACTTAAATAATAAACACTAAATTATAAATCGTAAATCCATAAACCGTAACACATAAATCATAATCTATAAACCTTAATTCATATATTATAAAACATAAACTTTATGCGTAAAATTCTAAATTCTAATTTCTAAATTTGTGAATTCTTTTTTATATTAATTTAATATTTAAAATTTAGGATATAAAATTATGTTGTATCATATTTGTTGTGCGTGTTGTTCTCTTATGAAAAATAATGGTGTGGTTTATATTTTGATTTTTGTGGCTATTGTAATTGAGTAGTATAATGAGTAATTAACGTAGGTAGTTGAACGTGTGTATTATTTTATTTTGTATAATGAATGTTATATATATATTTAGAGTAATTACCCAAATCAGTTTTCAAGAATTTAAAAAATGGACATTTTAGTCTTCAAGAAAAATTAATACACAGATCAATGTTCAAAGTTTTACTTCGGCAGATAAATCAGTTTTTAATTCATTTTCTGGCAGAATAACTACACAGATCAGTTCTCAAAGATTTTAAAAATGGACATTTTAGTCCCCCCAAAAAAATTAATGTACAAATCAATCCCCAATATTTTTTTTCGTTAGATATAACAGTCCTCCGTCTAAAAATAAAATAAAATAAAATTATTATTATTATTAATTGCACAATAATATTGTACTATATAGGCAATTAATCCTAATAATAATAATTATTTTATTTTATTTTATTTTTGGATGGAGGACTGTTATATCTAACGGAGAAAAATGTTAGAGATTGATTTGTACATTAATTTTTTTGGGGACTAAAATGTCAATTTTTAAAATTTTTGGAAACTGATCTGGGTAGTTACTCTGCTGAAAAATGAACTTGGGACTGATTTGTCTGTTGGAGTAAAACCTTGGGGATTGATCCATGTATTAATTTTTCTTAGGGATTAAAATGTCTATTTTTAAAATTCTTGAGGACTAATTTAGGTAATTACTCATATTTTTATTTTCGTTTAATAGTTTATATATATGGACCAGGTATATTATGTAGCAAAATTATTTAGGTGTGTGCACTTTCAAGTTCTAACTGTGAACCTTAAAGAGTTTTGTCAATCCATATACACTTATTGTCTAGGGGTTCTATTAGTCACAATAGTAGAAATCTTTTTTTCTTTTTGGACATGACCTAAGTCCAAAAGAAACGACCCGGCCCACACAATCAGAACCCAACCCGACCCGAAGAACTACCCACACAGAGACCCACCCCAACCCGACTCCTATCCTCTCTTCTTCTCGTTCACCTTCAACCAGAGATTTTCCAAAGCTTTCAGCCTATTGTTGCATGTGGATGAAAATGAGCTCCCGGATCCTCATCACTGGCTTTAGTCGGATTCTGCATGTACTGATTTCTGAAGGTCGTGAAAACTGCATCTCCTAGAAATCCTTTGAAACACCTCAATTGGATTTTTTTTTATTGAATTTTTCAATACATTTCTTCTATTTTCTCTCAGCATTGTTCAAATCCTAGCAACCACAAAGCCCACTAAATTTATAAGAATCATTCCACCTATGCAAAAAGGCCCAATAAAATGATTCCCAACTAAAACTCATACTAATTAACTATCCTTAGTCTAGTTAACACAAAATAATAATGTTCCCATGTCACGTGAAGTTAGTAGCGATTTCTGACTCGAAAGAAACCATTACTACAACTTGTCACATCTGTTCTCTAGGTCACACACTTGTCGTACACTGCCAGCTTCACGCATTTTTATACATGTCGAAGCCACAACACTTTCTACACAGAAGACTTCGCCTAATAAAAATACTTGGTCTATAAAAAATTCTGATGTGTAAGTCCTTTTATAAAGTAGAAGATTTTTTTTATTCACTATAAAATAGTAGAAAAATAATTTAATTTACTCTCCAAATTGGGTGGAATACAAAATAAAAAACTGGCATCCAAATCAATCCAATGCGTGGATGAGACCACGTGGATTAAATTCACTACTATTGGACCGATCGAGCTTGTGTGACTCAATTTAAAGATTATTCATTTCTTAATAAAAATGTGGACTGGATCTATAAACCAAGGTATGAACATATATATTCAACCTTGCCCCTTGCATGCAAAAACAAAGTTCTCATTCACTGCAATAATATATATGACTTGACCAAAATCAACATAATCTATTTATCATAAATACTATATTTTATTAGTAATATAATTATTTATGCATATTATATGACCAAAAAAAAACTCAATTATTGTTATAAAAAAAATCAATATAAAACAAATTAAAGGTTCAGGCCCATACACGAAAAGAACAAAGAGAAAAGGGAATGTGAAAGTAAAGAAAATAGAAAAAGTGAGAAGCTGATTCTTGTATTGTAAATTAGTAAAGTGAAAAGTAATGAATAGTGACCCATCTCTAAGATCACTTCCAATAGGAATTCATCCCAGTTTTTATTTATGACTCACATGTCATAAAAAGTAACTCCACATCAGCTTTAACGTCATAAACAGTAAATAGGAACTCAAAACATATCTCTCTTCTCCATTAGGAGGAACTAACTTTAGTCCATATTGTGGTCCTACTTAATTAATTAATTAAAATACTTAAAATTAATGTAATTAATTTTTTCAATAATATAATTTAAATTTATAAATTTAAAAATAATTCACTATTAAAAAATATTAATATTAAATAAATTCATATATAACAATAATACACAATATATAATTCGGGATTACACTAATTTGTAAAATTAATTAATACAAAGAAAAATATAATTAAGCTCTATAGTTGATAAATTTTAATAATGTAGTTAGTTTTGCAACGACTAATTTTGTAACGGCTAATTTTGCAACGACTAATTTTGTAACGGCTAATTTTGCAACGACTAATTTTGTAACGGCTAATTTTGCAACGACTAATTTTGTAACGGCTAATTTTGCAACGACTAATTTTGTAACGGCTAATTTTGCAACGACTAATTTTGTAACGGCTAATTTTGCAACGACTAATTTTGTAACGGCTAATTTTGCAACGACTAATTTTGTAACGGCTAATTTTGCAACGACTAATTTTGTAACGGCTAATTTTGCAACGACTAATTTTGTAACGGCTAATTTTGCAACGACTAATTTTGTAACGGCTAATTTCGCAACGACTAATTTTAATAATGTGGTTAGTATTTTAAATTTTAAAAATAAAAATTATTTAATAAATTAATTATAATCTAATTATTTAATTATATAAGTGTTAGCATTTTAATTATTTAATCTAATTAATTATTATTTAAATAATTAATATAAATTATTAATTACATAGAGAAATAATTATTTACTATAATTATGTATTATAATTATTATTAATTTAATTATTATTTAATTATTTAATATAATTATTTAATTATTTTAAATTTTATATAATTATTTATTTTTAATAATAAATTGCCAAGTGGCAAGTTATTATTGGTTACAATGAGTCCCTCTAAACAGGGGCTCTCTTCTCTTAAAAAATGTGTTGGGACTGAGTAGTGATATACTCCAACGGTAGGTTTCCCAAAATGTCAGAAAAAAGTGGAATGGGAACCAGCTGTTGGAGGTGCTCTAACTATTTAAACCAGGAAAAGCTATAGCTGTCAACTAACTAACTTTGTTATCACAAAACTAACCACGTGCTAACTCTAACTAAGAGCAATGCCAATACTCACAAACTAACTATCCACATTTTACTGAAGGTCTGAAGCTGCTAATCAATTCTGTTTAATTTATTTACTCTATCATGATCCCTGCTTCTTAGTTCTTCTTCTAGTCTTCCAGCATTTTAGTCTTGTTAGCTTTAATTTCCAACTCGATGTCATGACCCTGCTGCTAGGTTTTTTGCCTGTATCTTCTGACTCTGAATTTTTGCATTTCTCCAATTTCCCTTTTTAATCTCCTCTGTTGAGCCTATTTGTACCATTGTTGTTACTATACTTAACCAGATCCTCAACCAGCAGTTTTGACCTGAGCTCCAAAAACGCAGTACTGGGTAGAGGTTTTGTCAATATATCATCCAGCTGTGTAGTTCCAGGAACATGGTTTACATGAACAATTCTCTTAGTGACATAATCTCGGATAAAATAAAGGCCAGTCTCAAAGTGTTTTGACTTTGAGTGCAAAATTGGATTTGCAGCCAACAGTACAGCACTCAAATTATCACAATAAACAATTGGAGTTGTAGAAAGTGGGGCTCTTAACTCAATCATGAGGTTCTTGATCCAACAGTTCAGCCACTAGGTTAGCCATAGCCTGGTACTTAGCTTCAGTACTGGATCTAGCAACAACACCTTGCTTCTTTGAACTCCACAAGATTATATTTCCTCCAAGAAAAATACAGAAACCACCAGCGGACTTCCTATCATCCGGGTCTCCCTCCAGTTAGAATCATTGTATGCTTGAACCTGCTTAACACTCATCTTGGATAGGTGAAGGCCAAAATTAAGTGTCCCCTGCACATATCTTACCACGCTTTTGACTAGCTTCCAGTGTTCATCTAGTGAATTTTGCATAAAATGAGAGACTTTACCTACACAATAGGCTAACTCCGGGCGAGTGACAATGAGATATTGTAAACTTCCCACCACTGACCTATATAGCTTAGGGTCTTTGAAGGCTACTCCTCCAAAGGCAGAGAATTTTACTGAGGAGGGCAGGGGAGTAGAACAGGGCTTGCAGGTCTCCATATCTGCTTTCTTGAGCAGATCCTTGGCATATTTTTCTTGCGATAAAGCTAGACCACCATTGACAGTCTTAGTAACCTGGACCCCAAGAAAGTAGTGAAGTTCTCCCATATCCTTTAATGCAAACTTAACATTCAGCTGCTGGATTACTAGTGAGATTGCATCATCAGAATCTCTAGTGATTAATATATCATCAACATATACCAAAACAAACAATGAGGATCCATTCTTGAACCTGGTAAAGACAGATACATTGGACTTTGTTGCATTGAACCCAAGATGCTGCAAGGCTGTGGACAGTTTGTGATACCAGGCTCTTGGTGCCTGCTTCAAACCATAGAGGACTTTGGTAAGTTTGCACACCAAATTGCCATCACCAACTTCATAACCTTTGGGCTGCTTCATGTACACTTCTTCATCTAGATCACCATGCAAAAATGCATTATTTACATCAAGCTGTTTGATTCTCCAATTTCTGGACAATGCTAATGTGAGCACGACCCGAATTGAAGTGGGTTTTACCACTGGGCTGTACGTTTTTGTGAAATCAAAACACAGTCTCTGAGAAAAATCTTGAGCCACGAGACGAGCTTTATTCTTTTGTAAGCTACCATCTGAGTTGTACTTGACCCAAAATATCCATCTGCTACCCACTGCCTCTCTATCTTGGGGAAGGAAAACTAGTTTTCAGGTTTGGTTTTGCATGAGGGCATTAAATTCTGCATCCAGTACAGCCTTCCACTCAGGCATGGACATGGCAGCCCGGATTGTCCTTGGTTTAACACTGGCCAGAAAAGATCCGGGCTTAAAAACTCCACTTTTACTTCTTGTGGTCATAGGATGAACATTGGAAACGAGTGGGGCTGGAACTGGAAGCTCATCACTAAAAGGAAGAAGAATTTCAAGGTCTGAAATGGGAATAGGGATTGGAGTTGCAGATTGAGCTAAAGGTGTTATTTGTGCTGCTGTGGAAGTTGGGTTTGAGAAGGACAAGGTTGGTGACACTCTTGTTTGTACTTGTGACTGGGGGCTGGCGTTTGATACAGTGGGATTAAAGCGACGTGTAAGTATTGGACTTTGAGGTATTTGAGGGGAGCTGGTTGCAGTGGTTGAAGAACTGTGGGAGGGCTGGGTAGGGTTGCTTGTGTAGGTGTTTGGAGGTTGAGTGGGGTGTGTGTTTAACAAGGGAATCACCGGAGGTAGGTGAGGGTCAAAGGTTGAATTGTCAGTATCAATTAAAGAAGGTGAAGTTTTGAATGGAAATTGTTGTTCATCAAATACCACATTACTAGTAACCAACACTTTCTCTTGTGCAGTGAGGCATTTGTAACCTTTGTGCACTGAGCTATAACCCAGAAATGTGTATGGTGATGATATGAATTCCAATTTATGCCTGTTGTAAGGCCTCAAATGTGAAAAACACAGGCACCCAAAGACCCTTAGGCTTGTGTAGTCAAAATCTTTTTCAAACAGCTTCTTGAAAGGTGACTGCCCTTGCAGAACTTGGATTGGTAATCTGTTTATGAGATGTACTGCTGTCATAAACGCCTCTCCCCAATATTTGACTGGCATTCCAGCCCCTGCTAACATAGCTAAGCCTTTCTCCTTTATGTGCCTATGCTTGCGCTCGGCACTGCCATTCTGCTGATGCTCATATGGACAAGAGAATCTGTGCAGAATTTCTTGCACCTGTAAATCCATGGCTAGACTTACATACTCAGGAGCATTGTCAGACTGAGGCATCTTAATTTTAGAATTTAATTGCAACTCAATCATTTGTTGAAAACATTTAAAAACTGATTTGATTTGAGACCTAGTTTTGATGAGATATAGCCAAGTATATTTACTAAACGCATCAATAAAGACAACAAAGTAGAAGTTTTCAATTAAATCTGGAATAGGGGCAGGACCCCAAACATCTTTGTATATTAACTATAGTGGAGCAGTGTACAAAGAATTTGAAGGAGGGTAAGAAAGACTATGGGACTTTTCAATACAGCAAGATGCACATGGGTTTTTATTTAAAGGAGCAACAACATTACAAGACTTTAGAACGAAAGAAACAATATTATTTGTGGCATGACCTAACCTGTTGTGCCACAAAAGGAACTGGTCAACAGTGGACACCGTTGAAACAAATACAGCTAACTTATTTGAAGGGCTGAAGTTGAGAAACTTGTACATTCCTTTATCAACTTTCCCATGTATGACAATTTCTCTAGTTCCCTGAGATTTCACAACAACCATCAGTGTGAAACTCAAAAAAGACACTATTGTCACAACAGAATTTATACACACTAAATAAATTCTTTGTGATATCAGGCACGTGTAGCAGTTTATGCAGCAAGAATTCTCTATTACTCAAATAAGTTTTAAAGTAAGAATTTTCAACAAGGTTGATGTACAAACCTGATCCGTTTCCCACAATTACTTGATCTGCACCTTCATACTTTTCTCTCTCAACCAGATTTTGTTTATCAGAAGCCATGTGGTGTGTAGTATCCGAATTCGGATACCAACTCTGATCTTGTAATGTTGCAGATGTGGCCGATACAGTGCTCAGATTCGCTTGTGAGCTTTGTAGAATTTTTGAGTATTATTCAAATCAGTTTTAAAGTATAAGTTTCCAACAAGATTAATGCGCAAACCTGATCCGTTTCCAACGATCACCTGATCCACGCCTTCATGCTTTTCTCTCTCAACCAAATTTTGTTGATCCAAAGTCATGTGGTGTGTGGCACCCGAATTTGGATACCAATTCTGATCTTGCAGGTGTGGCCAACACATTGCTCATATTTGCTTGTGAGCTTTGCAGGTTTTGTGAGTTTGAGTTTTCATATTGAACTTCTGAACCTTCTGGTCTGTCATACCTATACCAGCAAGTTTTTATATTAAACTTTTGGGATGAATGGTTTCATGACACAAATTTAAAAAAATGTTTGT
>NC_029786.2:4285071-4291876 GCF_000816755.2 Arachis ipaensis | reverse complement strand
AATCATCAAAGTGAATTACATAAACAATCTTCTTCTATACACAGTTGCTTTGCCATGTGATAACAGTGTAACACACATTCATGCTAGAGAGTACAAAATGGACACTATGAGAATTAAGTATAAAAATAATGAACTTTCGGTATTAAAATATTTAAATAAAATGCATTGGCACAATCTCCACTCATCAATCATCATCGAGCACTACTTGCATAGTTTTTAATGGAAAAGACAGATATGTCTCTAATTTTTTATTTTGAATTCATTAAATTTAATTGTAAATAGGTTTTCAATTTCATGACAATTTGACCTGTTGTATTGTAGTACATAATTAATGGGAATTTTAATTTATTAAAACATTATTGAAGCATTTTCTATACAAATTAAAGTAAATGAAGTTAGTTGATAGCCCTTTAATAGTGTTTTTTTTTTTTTAATATTCCGTTTTCATGAATTTCTTATATATGATGTGAGTGCAGGTGGAAAATATTAGGTCGACCAAACTTTATGCTTTAAATAATTAAGAAGGCATGTATGGTTCTGAGTTTTTAAGGTTATTTAATTAACATATTTTTTGGTCCAGCATGAGCTTTTTAATCAAATGTATGTGATTTGATTGAATACCAATTGGAAGGTTTAGTTGGTTAGAAGTTTATGTCATATGCTTTTATTGATTGTCAATTTTCGTGTTTTTGTCAAATCAATTTTAAGATGATATTTCTATAAATTCGTAAAATAATTGAATAATCTATTTTATATTTTAGATGTCATTATGTATTATTGAATATTAGTACTTTCACTACTTTGTGATGGAAGTCTTTTGGTGATTAAAAGTTTATTACTAATTATATACTTTTTTTTTTACTAAATATAGAGAGACTCGAACTCGCAACCTCTTAAATGAGTATGGAGAAATTATGCCATTTGAGCTATAACTTATCGCCATTACTAATTACATACTTGTTATAAAAAAATTTTACACTTTCATCTAATTCTCTTTTTTGAGTCCAACATCAATGCAGGTATATACTTGAGTAGATCACATGATAGATATATAATGAGTTTCTCTTTTTCAGATATGAATTATTATTTGATCTACAATAATATTTGAGAAATAATAAAAAATTAGTCTAAATACAGTTGGAATCAACATAATTGTTATTATTATTATTATTATTGTCAAATGATAACAATTATAAGTCTATTAGTAGACCTATAATAATAAACTTTTTTCCATCTCTTATATATGGCATGAAAATTTTAATTAGTTGACTTTTCTAAGGAAAAAAATTTTGCAGTTAATAACAGTATACAGGTCTAATGCATGTGACCTAAACCAAAAATCCCACAGAAAACCTATTTGTTGAAAAACAAATAAATTTTTCGTAAGGTCATTTTTTTTCAAAAATTAAATTGATACAAAAAATACATATAAATTATTATAACTTTAACATGTTGATAGGAATATTAATATAATTACTATATTCTGTTTAAGTGAAGTTAGCAATTCAGTTAGAAGCTAGTAATTTAGTTTAAGAATTAGTTACAAGTCAACACTTCTATACTTTTTTAGATGAATTTTCTCTTTATAAATATAAAAACCTTACTCACTCACTGTACACTTCACTTTACCAATTACACATTTAGAAATACATTCAAGTCACGTTTCTCTTCCTCTCTCTCTGTTCTTGAAATTTTGCTTTTTCACTCACTCTTCTTCTCATATCTGATCCTCTCCTTCAACACCACAAGTTCTTGATACCTTTCATGGTATCAGAACTTATGGTATCACAGTTTCCATAAAGTTCGAGAAATCAAGCTTGTTCAGCTACAAGATTCAGTAACAATGGCATAAGGGTTCACAGCAACTCCGATTTCAATGAAATTAGATGAGGATAACTACTTACAGTGGAAATATCAGGCAGAGTCAACAATTGAAGGTAATGACATGCTAAGTCACATCACAGGAGAAGAAATACCTCAACAATTTCTGGTGTTTGAGAATGGTGGAGCTGGCACAATAAACCCTGGGTTTCAGAAATGGAAGAGGCAAGATGCACTCCTCAAGTCATGGCTGTTAGCTTCGATGAGCAAGCCATTTACAACAAGAATGGTTGGATGCATGTACACATGGCAGGTTTGAAAGAGGCTGGAAGATCACTTCTCTTCTTAAATCAAAGCTAAGGTAATGCAGTTAAAGAACAAGCTGAGTACTTCAAATTGGTGCCTCTGTCACTGAATATGTCCTGTCTATAAAAGGAATAATAGATGCACTAGTTTTTGTAGGTGAATCTGTGAAAGAGAGTGACCATGTAAATGTGATACTAAATGGATTGACTGAAGAATACTCATCACTGATAACCTCAATGTTAACAACATCAAGATCCCAAAGTATAACTGTAGGTGAATTAGAAGTATTACTTTTATCACATGAAAGGATGTTAACAAGGTTTAGAAGGTTAGAAACACTTGTGCAAGCCAATTTAGCTCAGCACTACCAGTATGGACAAAATCAGCAAATGAGAGGAGGATTCAGAGGTAGCTTTCGAGGCAGAGGTAGCAGATTTAGAGGAGACAGAAATTCATACAGTGGTGGCAGAGGTATGCAAGAACAGTATAATGAAGGAAATGAATATGGAAGGGGACAACACGGAAGAGGCAGAATAAATAGTGCAAGAAATTTCGGGAATGCAAGAACACAGTATGAAAAGCCACAATGTCAAGTATGTGACAAATAAGACACACAACAAAGACATGCTGGTATAGGTATAGCGAGGATCAATATGCAGAGGATTACAACAACCAGATCAGCAAAGATTATAGCAACCAGATCAGCCAGCCTGCAGCTAATTTCAGCAAAGTACTAGTTGCACCTGCCACCATTCAGGACCCAAATTGGTATCAAGACTCAGGGGCCACGCATCACATGACACATAATGAACACAATTTGATTGAGAAAGAAGAATATGTTGGAGATGAACAAGTTATCATTGGAAATGATCAGGTTTGCGAATCAATTTAGTTGGTAATTCGTGTTTTAAATCTGATTTGAGTTCTAGGCTATTTAAGTTGAGAAAAATTATGTTTGTGCCTGAAATTACAAAGAACTTGATGAGTGTCCACCAATTCTGCTGTGATAACAGAGTTTTTTTTGAATTTCATACTGACAAATGTTGTGTTAAATCACAGAAAACCAAAGAAACTGTGCTTCAAGGGAAGGTCGATAAATGCCTCTATAAGTTTGTCAATTTTTCTGCACACACACCACCAGAAGCTCATGTGACCATTCTAAATAACAATAACAGTCTCCTAATATGGCATGTCAGATTAGGACACCCCAGCCAAAGTGTTTTGTCAAAAGCCTTAAGCAATTGTTGTAATTTTTCTTTTCCAACTAGTAATAAAATAGATTGTTCAGCCTGTTGCATTGGAAAGTCCCACCAATTGCCTTTTCCAACCTCACAAACAGTGTATACACAACCTTTACAATTTGTATATACATATATCTGGGGTCCAGCCCCTATGTCTGACAATAATGAAAATAGGTACTTTGTGAATTTCATTGATCCATTCTCAAAGTTCACTTGGTTTTATTTCATTAAGTCTAGAGCTCAACTAAAAATAATTTTTTAATCACTTTCAACGAATGATTGAATTGCAATTAAACACAAAACTAAAAGTGATACAAAGTGACAATGCTGCTGAGTATATGAGTCTGTCTAAGATTTTGCAGGAAAGAGGGATTATACACAGGTTTTCCTGTCCTCATGTACGTCAACAAAACGGCTCAGCCGAAAGGAAACATAGACATGTGGTTGAAATGGGGCTGACCTTACTAGTAGCAGCTTCAATGCCTACAAAATTCTGGGGTGAAGCCTTTGCTACATCAGCAAAACTAATCAATTTACTACCTTACACCTGTGTTGGAAGGACAGTCACCAATGAAAAAACTACTTGGAAAGAAACCAATCTATGAGAACCTCAGCGTATTCGGATGCCTATGCTTTCCCCATCAAAGGCCCTACAACAAGCACAAGCTTGACTTCAGGTCCTCTTCATGTACTTTCATTGGATATGATTCAGTTCGAAAAGGCTACAAATTCCTCACTCAACAAGGGAAAATCATCACAACTCCAAATGTGGTGTTCTTTGAAGAAAGGTTCCCTTTTCAAGAAGCAAGAGAAGCAACCAACACCAGACAAGACTCAGAGACTTCAATTCCAATTTTTCCAACAATTCCTAGACTCAGTGAAATCACAAGGACACTAGCCATTAGCCTCAGAGAAGAAAAAATCACTCAGGACAGCTTCAACTCAACACAGTTCAGATGCAACTCAACAGACTTCAGAAGTAGCAGCTTCAACTCCAACTTTTCCAACAATTCCAAGACTCAGAGAAGAAAACTCACTCAGGACAGCTTCAACTCAACACAGTTCAGATGCAACTCAACAGATTTCAGAAGTAACAGTAGCAAACTTTCCTATAAATGCAAGCTCAGTCCAACGAAATTTAGTAACTCGAAGCCCAATTCAAACAGCACAGCAACAACCCAACCTTCAAGCAAGTACACCTCAACAAAGGCCAGCAACAACATCAGCAACTCCCATCCCAATTCCAATAAATGATATAGAAATTATGTTACCAATTTCAGAGCTAGAAGCTAGTCAAACAGTGTCAAGAAATTTACATCCGATAGTCACTAGAAGCAAAGCAGGAGTATTCAAACCAAGAGCCTTCCAAAAAAGTGTAGAACCAAAGAGTGTACAACAAGCTCTCAGTCTACTCGAATGGAAAGCAGCGATGGATACAGAATATGAAGCACTAATGAGGAACAAAACCTGGGAATTTTTCACTCTCCCTCCTAATAGAGAAGCAATTAGAAGTAGGTGGGTGTTTAGGATCAAGTACAATGCAGATGGGTCATTACAAAAACACAAAGACAGGCTAGTAGCACAGGGGTTTGCACAAAAGCCTGGATTTGACTTCCCTGAGATATACAGTCCAGTGCTAAAACCAACCTCCATCAGGCTAATTCTATCAATGGCCTTGGCAAAATCTTGGGTGATAAGGCAGCTAGATGTGAACAATGCATTCTTGCATGGAGAACTGATAGAAGAAGTGTATATGAAACAGCCTAAAGGGTATGAAACTAGTGATTCATCCCCAGTGTGCAAACTAAACAAGGCCCTCTACGAGTTGAAACAAGCCCCAAGAGAGTGGTATCACAAGCTGACAAATAGACTAAGTACACTAGGCTTTCAAGCAACAAAGTCAGATGTCTCAGTTTTCTTAAGAAATGTTGATGGCACAAAGTCCAACATATTGGTGTATGTGGATGATATAATCAACATAGGTGAGTCAGAGAAGCATGTGAAAGAAGTAATTGAGCAACTGAATGCAAAATTTGCCCTTAAAGACATGGAGAATCTTCATTACTTTCTTGGAATTTAGGTGGAAAAATCAAAGGCTGGTGGTTTGCTCTTATCACAGCAGAAGTACATTGGTGAGGTTCTAAAGAAAGCTGGCATGACCGGATGCACTAGCTATCACACCCCATTGCTGTGAACTATAAAATTCTCAGCTTTTGGTGGTTCACAATTCGCCAATCCTCAGCTATATAGGTTAGTAATTGAAAGCCTATAGTACCTAGTATAGTGACTAGGTCAGAGATCTCATACAGTGTCAACAAAATGGCACAATTCATTCAAGCTCCTTTGGACATTCACTGGCGAATAGTGAAGAGGATCCTGAGATATCTCAGTGGCATAAGACACTATGGACTGCACCTAAAGAATGAAAACTCAATGCAAATCACTGTATATAGTGATTCAGATTGGGCAGGAGACTCGGATGATAGGAAGTCTACAAGCGGATACTGTGTGTTTCTAGGTGAAAATCTGATTTCGTGGGCATCAAAGAAACAAACTACAGTTGCAAGGTCCAGTACAGAAGCAGAATATAGAAGCTTAGTTGATCTGGTTGCAGAGTTACTGTGGATAAAGAACTTAATAGTTGAACTACAGTGTCCCTTAAGGGAAGCACCACTAATGTATTGTAACAATCTGAGTGCAGTACTATTAGCACCAAATCCAATCGTACACTCAAATTTCAAACATTTTGAAATTGACCTTCACTTTGTAAGAGATCATGTAAACAATAAAAATGTTAGAATCGGCCACATTTCAGGAGCAGTCCAAGTAGTTGATATTCAAACAAAGGCAGTTTCCTTAGAGAAGTTCTTACAGTTCAGGTCCAAGCTAAGTATTGTTGGAATGGAGATTAATGAACAACAAGCTTGTCAGAAAACCAGAACTGGTAACATCATCTAAAAGGAGTGCAGAGGCTTACCTTCGTCTGTGTCTTTGCAACAATAACAAAGAGAACTTTCTGAAGAAAAGGAAAGTGGAGATGATGATAGGAGTATTAATATAATTACTGTATTTCTGTTTAAGTGAAGTTAGCTAGAAGTTAGCAATTCAGTTAGAAGCTAGTAATTAATTCAAGTTAGGAGTTAGTTATAAGTCAACACTTCTACACTCTTCTAGATGGACTTTCTCTTTGTAAATATAAAAACCTTACTCACTCACTATATACTTCACTTTACCAATTACACATTCAAAAATGCATTCAAGCAAGTCACATTTCTGTTCCTCTCTCTCTGTTCTTGAAGCTCTGCTTCTTCTCTCACTCTTCTTCTCAAATTTGATCCTCTCCTTCAATACCACAAGTTCTTGATACTTTTCACATGTATCTCTCAAATTTTGATATCATATCATAAACTTATTTCTCCTAATAAAAAATATTTAAA
>NC_029786.2:4283462-4283998 GCF_000816755.2 Arachis ipaensis | reverse complement strand
ATAAGGTGTATAAGGTGTAGCTGCTCAAACTTCTCGTGATCTCTATTTTATCTTTTATTTAGAGTGAGTTTTTTAAAAAATGATCAAGATAATACCCAAATGCATTCTTAATGATGAGAGATGTGTTCTAGAGTAGCTAGAGATTAATTAATTAAATTCATATACTCATGTTATTAGTGTTGACTGAATTGAGCTAGTAGCAAGTTTACACATTTAATTTATAGTAGCAATATATCATTTTTGAGGATAGAACACAACATGCCTATAGTAATATTTAGATATAGAATTAATACTTTGTTGATCTCTATAATTTATAATTAGGTTCTTATATTTTTTTTTTTCAATTGAATTTTCAAATTGCTTTTATTGCTTTTAGTTTGAAATTGATTATTTACGAATGTAAAAAGTATTAGAATTAACGAAATGCTTTTTTACAAATTAAAGGTATCAGAATTAAGAACTTAAATTAATTTTTGACACATATTTTTAAAAAGAATATTCAATTAATTTTAGTATTTTTAACATAAAAAAATCTA
>NC_029786.2:4275969-4282428 GCF_000816755.2 Arachis ipaensis | reverse complement strand
CTATATAGTAATAAAAACTAAAAATATATTGATAATTGTTTTAATATTTTAATTTAAAAATTTAATAGATTATATTAATACTTAAAACAAAATAATAAAATATATTTCTAGGATTGAGACACTCGTATATATAAAAAGAAAAATTTGAAAATGAAAAATAGACAATATTTCTAAGTTCTATAGTTGTCAAAGAATATAATAATAAATAAAAGAAACTGCAATACCATAAAGCACTGAATCAAAAGTCATCATGAGGCGATTTTGTTATATATATAGCAACAAATAATTCTCTCATTCTTCTCTATCATTCACTCATTCATTATTTCTTTCTTTTAATTTTCACTCTTGCTTCTCTGCTTTCTTGAAATTCTCTATAATATTCAAGCACAAATTGAATTGGTGGGTTTTTACATACTATTCTTTTCCTTATTGCTGTAAGTTTTTTCACACCTTTGAATTCACTTAATTAATTACCATTTTATATGTCTTTATTAATCATTTTTTCTATGCCACTATATATTAATTCCTGAAAGCTTGACTTCTTTTTTTCCTTTCTAGCTTGTTTCTTTAAAAAATATTTGTGTATAAGTAGTGAATATATAAAAGTATAATATACATAATTTAACATAATTTGCTGATGATTAGGATAATAATGGGTAAAATAAAGTTTAAATTTTACACTAATTCTATCTTTGGATTGAAATTTTTCAAGTTGAATTTGTCTATTTTACAGGTTTTGATCTGATATTATCTGACTACTTGATCTTTAAAATAAAAAAAATGTATTTCCATTGATACCAAATATGATGTAAGAAATGACATATTTTATTACTAATTTAGCAGTATTGAATATTTATACGAAAAACAGACATTTGAGTTTAAATATTTGCTAACTCGTTATATGTATATATATTCAATTGAATATGCACATTAAATAATAAGAATATAAATTGAACAACTAAAGTTAATTCGATATTTAAATTTATTTTTAATCACTGCAGATATTTTTTAAGTCAAACTTTACCTATACTCTACATATCTTGATCTAACGAATTTTATCTGATGACTTAATCTGTAAAATAAAAAATGTATTTTTTACCGACAATATTAAATTTTTATTTCACTCTGATCGAAGTACAAATTAAATAAGTAAATTAATTTTATATTTAAATTTATCTTTATTCACTACAAATATATCAGATTATCAATTTATTGTAAAATGGGTTGGATATTCGTAGATATCTAAAAAGAAAAAGTCGAAAGAAAAAAGTAAACAATATTATTAAGTTCTATGGCTGTCAAAGAATATAATAATAAATAAAAGAAATCGCAATATCATAAAGCACCGAATCAAAAGTCATCATGAGGCAGTTTAATTATATATATATAGTAATAAATAATTCTCTCATTCTTCTCTATCATTCACTCACTCATTATTTCTTTCTTTTAATTTTCACTCTATACCTCTCTGCTATCTTGAAATTCTCTCTAATATTCAAGCATAAACTGAGTTGGTGAGTTTCTACATACTATTCTTTCCCTTATTGTTGTAAGTTTTTTCACACCTTTAAATTCACTTAATTGATTACCATTTTATATTTCTTTATTAATCATTTTTTCTATGCCATTACTAATTTCTGAAAGCTTAAATATGATCTACACTTCTTTTTTCCTCCCTAATTAGCTTGTTTCTTTAAAAAATATTTGTATAAAAGTATAATATACATAATCTAACATAATTTGCTGATGATTAAGATGATAATGGGTAAAATAAAGTTTAAATTTTATACTAATTCTATCTTTGGATTGAAATTTTTCAAGTCGAATTTTGTCTATTTTACAGGTCTTGATCTGATATTATCTAACTACTTGATCTGTAAAATAAAAAAATGTATTTCCACTAATACCAAATATAATGTATGAAATGACACATTTTATTACTATTTTAGCAGTATTAAATATTTATATGAAAAACAGACATTTGTGTTTAAATATTTGCTAACTCGTTATATGTATATATATTCAATTGAATATACACATTAAATAATAAGAATATAAATTGAACAAGTAAAGTTAATTCGATATTTAAATTTGTTTTTAATCACTGCAGATATTTTTTAAGTCAAACTTTACCTACACTGTACATATCTTGATCCAACAAATTTTATCTGATGACTTCATCTGCAAAATAAAAATATATTTTTTACCGACAATATTTAATTTTTTATATTTTATAATATCAAATATGACGTATTATTGGCACGTTAAATTACTAGTTTGGTAGCATTGAATATTTATGACAGAAATTTGAGTTTAAATTTTTACTAACTCATTATGTATATATATTTGATTGGATATACACATTAAATAATAAGAATACAAATTGAACAAGTAAAGTTAATTTTGTAACAGCCCAAACCATCCGTTAGTACGATATTATCCGCTTTGGTACACAAGACCTCACGGTATTGCCTTTGACGATAGGGATGATAGTCGAAGCCCCCCACACTCACTCGTCAAAAAGCATCATGCTAGGGAGAGTGTACTCTGATACCATCTGTAACAGTCCAGACCATCCGTTAGTACGATATTGTCCGCTTTGGCACAAAAGGCCTCACGGTTTTGCCTTTGACGATAGGGATGATAGCCGAAGCCCCCCACACTCACTCGTCAAAACGTGTCATGCTAGGGAGAGGTATCCATACCCTTATAAGGCATGTTTCGTTCCTCTCCCCAACCGATGTGGGACCTTACAATCCACCTCCCTAAGGGAGCCCAGCACCCTCGCTAGCACAGGCACATCAATCAGGACTTTGGCTCTAATACCATCTCTAACAGCCCAGACCACCCGCTAGCACGATATTGTCCGCTTTGGCACACAAGGCCTCACGGTTTTGCCGTTGACGATAGGGATGATAGCTGAAACCCCCTACACTCACTCATCAAAATGCGTCATGCTAGGGAGAGGTATCCACACCCTTATAAGGCATGCTTCGTTCCCCTTCCTAACCGATGTGTGACCTTACAATCCACCCCATAAGGGAGCCCAGCACCCTTGCTGGCACATTGATCCGGGCTCCGGCTCTGATACCATCTGTAACAGCCCAGACCACCCGCTAGCACGATATTGTCCGCTTTTGCATACAAGGCCTCACGTCCACCCCCTAAGGGAGCCCAGTGCCCTCGCTGGCACATCGATTCGGGCTCCGGCTCTAATACCATCTGTAACAGCCCAGACCATTCGCTAGCACGATATTGTCCGCTTTGGCACACAAGGCCTCACGGTTTTGCCTTTAACGATAGGGATGATAGCCGAAACCCCCCCCCCACACTCACTCGTCAAAATGCGTCATGCTAGGGAGAGGTATCCACACCCTTATAAGGCATACTTCGTTCCCCTCCCCAACCGATGTGGAACCTTACAATATGAGTGTGGGGGGCTTCGGCTATCATCCCTATCGTCAAAGGCAAAAACCGTGAGGCCTTGTGTGCCAAAACGGACAATATCGTGCTAGCGGGTGGTCTGGACTGTTACAGATGGTATCAGAGCCGGAGCCCGAATCGATGTACCAGCGAGGGCACTAGGCTCCCTTAAGGGGTGGATTGTAAGGTCCCACATCGATTGTGGAGGGGAACGAAGCATGCCTTATAAGGGTATGGATACCTCTCCCTAACATGGCAGCTATGGTAAATTGCATATCATTTTGAAACCCCGAATGTTTCTGATACATATCATTTCTCTCATTCTTCTCTATCATTCACTCATCACTCATTATTTCTTTCTTTTAATTTTCACTCTATGTCTCTTTGCTTTCTTAGAATTCTCTCTAATATTCAAGCATAAACTGAGTTGGTGGATTTCTACATACTATTCTTTCCCTTATTGCTGTAAGTTTTTCTACACCTTTAAATTCACTTAATTGATTACCATTTTATGTTTTTTTATTAATCATTTTTTCTATGCCATTATTAATTCCTGAAAGCTTAAATATGCTCTACACTTCTTTTTTCCTTCCTAGCTAGCTTGTTTCTTTTAAAAATATTTGTGTATAAGTAGTGAATATATATTAAAGTATAATATACATAATCTAACATAATTTACCGATGATTAGGATAATAATAGGTAAGACAGAATTTAAGTTTTATATAAATTCTATTTTTGGATTTAAAATTTTTAAGTCAAATTTTGTCTATATTTTACATGTTTTAATCTGATTTTATCTGACGACTTAATCTGTAAAATAAGAAAATGTATATATATTCGATTGAAATATATACATTAAATAATAAGAATACAAATTAAACAAGTAAAGTTAATTCGATATTTAAATTTGTCTTTACTCACTGCAGATATTTTTTAAGTCAAATTTTACCTACATTTTGTATATTTTTATCCAACCTTATTTGATGACTTGATCTGTAAAATAAAAAATATATTTTCACCGATAATATTTAATTTTTTTATATTTTATAATATCAAATATGATGTATTATTGACACATTGAATTACTAATTTGGTAGTATTGAACATTTATACAAAAAACAAAAATTTGAGTTTAAATATTTATTAACTCATTATATGTATATATATTCGATTGAAATATATACATTAAATAATAAGAATACAAATTAAACAAGTAAAGTTAATTCGATATTTAAATTTGTCTTTACTCACTGCAGATATTTTTTAAGTCAAATTTTACCTACATTTTGTATATTTTTATCCAACCTTATTTGATGACTTGATCTGTAAAATAAAAAATATATTTTCACTTAAATATTTATTAACTCATTATATGTATATATATTCGATTGAAATATATACATTAAATAATAAGAATACAAATTAAACAAGTAAAATTAATTTAATATTTAAATTTATCCTTACTCATTACATATCAGATAGTTGTAAAATTGAATTTTTATTTCACTCTAATCGAAGTACAAATTAAATAAGTAAATTAATTCGATATCTAAATTTATCTTTACTCACTACAGATATATCAAATTATCAATTTGCTGTAAAATCGGATTTTTATTTTACTCTAACCGCATTAAAATGGTTTGGATATTCGTAGATATATATAGATAGTGTTTCCAACCCTACTAATAACACTACAAGATACGTGGAGGATAGCGGTGGTAAATTGCCTGCGATTTCTTCATTTGCTGCAATTTTTCAAAATAGTTGCGATTGACATCCAATTTCTTCATTGTGACGCAGAATCAACTTAAATTAGTGTCGATTCTATGAAGTCTGCCGCTAATCCCAACCTAATATAGTGATTTCACCCTAAATCAGTTCAGTACCCAAAATCAGAAAGAAGAGGAACCTGCGACAGAAGAGTGAAAGTGCAAGAACCCTCTGTGCTCAAACACACCGTGTGCCGCTGTGCGTCACTGTAGAGTCGCGTGGCTACCGACCCAACCGCTTCTCACCGTTGTCGACCGTTCCTTCTACTTTACGGTGCGTAATGATGGGTATGTAGTAGAGAGGTGACCAAAGTATCAATAATTAATCTCCTTTCATGGCGTATGTTCTAACTTTTTCATGACATCCCAATTTCTAATATACAAATACTTTTTATCTTAATCAACCAATCCAGGTTTCTTAATAATTGCTCATTAAAAAGTTCATTTTTTTTATGTTTTCAATAAAAAAATTCATTTATAATTTTAATAATACGTGCGTTTAAAGCACAGAATAGGTAAATCTTTAATTAAAAAAATAGTTTTCTAACAAAATCGAACTAATAATGTTCAAACTTTAACATATATATATGAGTGGATTAGGTTATTGTCTTTCTCATTTTCAAATTAAATATGAATGAAAATAATTTTTTTTTTCTAAACATGCATGTTTATTGTGGGAAGAGATGCTTTTATATTTCCCTAGAGGTCACTCCCTCCTCCAAAAACATTGTTTAGAAAATTATATTCAAATTGATCAAGAAATTAAATTAAATCAATAATGACAAATAAATGGTTCTAGAAATGAATGTAATTCATGCATGATTGATACTCTATAATATTTCCAATGCCATTAGTAAATGCAATAATTGACTTAGACCCAACTAAAAAAAGCAATTCTCTCTCACACACACACATAGTACTTTTATCATTATTACATATGTAATTAGAAAATTTTCTCTCTATTAATTAATGCATTGATCTACATCTATACTACTAGTCACATTATTCATTCTCATTTTTCCATATATCTTGTGATACCCTAAAGAAGCTTTATCATACATACATTTATTCCTTTATCACAATGAATATTATTGTATCCACAAAAATTAAAGAACATTGGTTTATTAATTAATTTGTTTTTGTTCATTGAGAAATTTCTTATTAGTTCATGTGGAAACCAATTCAGAATGTGACTTGATCAAGTTATATCAGATAGGTTTTTTTTTTTTCATGAGTTAATTTTTCTAAATTTTAAATCTTAAATCC
>NC_029786.2:4273843-4275692 GCF_000816755.2 Arachis ipaensis | reverse complement strand
TAAAAATTGTTCCCTAAACTTTTTTTTTTATTTCTTCTAATAAATGGATAAGGGTGTCACATGGTTTCACTTTCTTTAGATTTCATGAACAATTTGAGCAATAAATGAAGTAGTCAACTTCAACATTTATGAAGCCTTAAACCATGCTTTTGAAAGCAATAGCCTTGTGAACTTTTTGCATTCTTCTTTTAACTGTCAACCAACTAACACAAACTATATATAAATCTATATATATACCTGACCGGTCTTGTTTTAAGAAAGATATATGTTGGTTAAATACATATTGTTATATATTTTATTAATTTTTCACAAACATACATTTGGGTGCAGGTAGAAGAAGAAATCAATTAACTTGATGGGATACTTTCCACAATCATCATCACTTTCGGACATGAAATCAATCTTTGTTGAAAACTCGGATGAGAATAATGAAGAATCCGCTGTTTGTTCTTATGAATCTTGGCTAGTAAGCTCAAAACTTACCCTTCAATATATAAACTTCTCTCAATATATAAAAATTTTCTTAATACTTTTGATGCATATGTGTTTATATTACAGAGAAATTTGAAAGTTTACCTAAATTAATTAGTTAGTTTATTAGGTAAATTAAACTTATAAAATCTCATACTGTTTTAAACTTAAAAGTTTGATTATTTTTATAAGTATAAGATAACTTTTATCGTTTAAATTAGTTTTTAAGATAAATTAAATCTACTTAATTTTTAAAAGGAAAAGTCTACGGGGCCAGCAACTTTGTTAAATTCTGGCCAGCATGTAACCAGCAAAGAAAAGTGAGTCATTGGATGAAATTTCACACCAATCTCACACCATTAAAACCATCATTGATGGCTATTTGATGGCTACAAATCACAAAAGTTGCTGGCCCCTAGCATTCCTCTTTTTAAAAAATCTAAAATTTGACTTCAAAACTCATAAAGGTTTTGTTTTATTTACTTGTGGACTCAATTTGGAAACTTCTTAAAATGGTAAACTTGTAAGAATTTTATGAGTTGATTAGCTTGAGAGTTTGGTAACCCATTTGCTTTTATATATATATATATATAACAAAAGCAGTAAATAGCGGTGATTTTTTTATTGTTGCAAAACGTATAGCAACGGTTGATTGACCGTTGAAACATATGATACCGGTAAACCTTTAGCGGCAGTTTTCTATGACCATTGAAATAACTACTGCTAAATTGTTTTTAGCAGCGAAAATATTTTGCGGCGGTTATGACTTCTACTATTGAACAGAATTTATTCTAGGCCTTATCTTGCAGCAGTTAGTTAACCACCGCTAAATATGCCGTAAAGAATAGTAGTTTTGCAGCTTTTTACAGTAACCGCCGCTAAAAATAATGTTTCGTATTTCATTTATATAGCTTATTTGAATTTTTATTTTATATCACAATCACCAATTAAAAAATCTTTTAACCTGAAACTATTACGTATTGATTTAACTGATTATGTTTTCAATTATAATAAAACAACATAATTAAAACACAACACAATGTTAGAATAAACCAAATTATATATATAAATGCCAAAATAAAATAGTAGATAGTAATTTGTCCTTAAAGTGCACTGTTCATCAAGCAAACAAAAAAAAAGGTTGTTACAATGATTTGTATTAGATATAAGCTTATCATTGCATATATATTATAAAATCTTATATCGTAAAGGTTTCACCATCATTCCTAACTTGAAAAACAAAAATCAAAATCGTGAGTGGGTTAGGCCGTTACATATATTATTACTCATATAAATCATGAATCTAAAGTGGTAGGCCTTGATGTATGTTGAAAGGAAAATCATCCTAATGCATTGGAAAACTTTGAAGAAATATTGA
>NC_029786.2:4273357-4273818 GCF_000816755.2 Arachis ipaensis | reverse complement strand
AAGCTCATAAAGCTCATATAAGTGATGCCGTAAGTATTATACATTAATTAATTTTTCAGTGTATATAACATAGTTTAATAATCAAATAACTTATTTCTTTTTACATTTGCCAAAAATACTTAGATATATATGTAATCATATTTACTAAATTTTTCAACAAAATAATGAATTATATGTTGCAGATGCGCACCGCCGTACGTGAAGTTGCTTTTCATTTTCCGACGGCCATTATCAGCGGAAGACAGAGAAATAAGGTAGTAATTAACATTTGTAATGAACTAATGATTGTGTCAACTTGGTTTTAAAAAATTAATTTTGATCAAAATTAGATTGGTATTTGAATAGAAAAATAACTTTTAACAAAAAAAGGGAGACAATCTAATTAATTAATTAGTTTATTATTATTATTATTATTATTATTATTATTATTATTATTATTATTATTATTATTATTATTTGCT
>NC_029786.2:4270256-4272949 GCF_000816755.2 Arachis ipaensis | reverse complement strand
ATTCAATTAAAAAAATTATAAGGACTAATTATAAATTTGATAAAATAATAAAGACTAGTAAAATAATTAATTTTTTTCTCTAATTGAAAAATGGATAATAGTTTAATTTGCATGGAAAGTTTTCTTAATTAGAGAAAAAAAATTTCTTACATGTAATTTTATTTTACTTTTTATGACACACTTATTCATCTTAACTTCTTAAGTACTAACAATATAATGTCTAATATATATACTAATTAATTTCATTAATTTGTTGATGACATCATCATCATCATCTAGGTATATGAATTTGTAAAGTTAAGGAATGTGTATTATGCTGGAAGTCATGGCATGGATATATCCACTCCATTAGGCTCTTCAAATAATCAAAATCAGAAGCAT
This sequence comes from Arachis ipaensis, assembly GCF_000816755.2. Lineage (NCBI taxonomy): Eukaryota > Viridiplantae > Streptophyta > Magnoliopsida > Fabales > Fabaceae > Arachis > Arachis ipaensis. Next base: position 4,272,568 of record NC_029786.2, on the reverse strand, counting down.
CAAACAAAGGTTATTGATGAAAATGTATGTTTACACTTTACAGAAACTCATTTTTTTTTTATTTTCCAACATACTTTTTTTTTTTGTCATTCATATATCTCAATATCTCATAGATATTATATGTATAAAATTATAAATATTAAATTAAACAAAATAATTTTAGGTTATTATCTCTTGAACATTACTGAAATTAAATATCACCATGTTATGATAATTATTATCAGTCATTATATATATCATGCTTAATTGTATAGATTGACGAATGTTGTGTTAATGACTTAAACTCTTCAAGAATGATTATATATTAATTAAGATTCACACCATATATAGTGATAAATAGAATTATTCCAAAATACATAACCTTCCAATTTATTATAATTATTAGTTCTCAAACTTATAGGATGTTGGTGTCCTCAAAGAGATTGTGGAGTCCATTATGAAAGCTTACCCAGATTTTCAAATATCAGGAGGAAGAAAGGTAATTATTAATTAAAATAAAAGTTTCTTAGTCTTGTATATAGCCATGTTATGTAGGAATTAGTTTCGGAATGTTTTTAATATATGAAAAAAAATATTTCTACATAAATTTCATTTAATTATGTATTATCACAAACCATTAATAGTATTTGACTATCCTTGAAATTGTTAAAGTTCATGGGACCATTAGGAACGAAAGAAAATAATAGAAAGAAAGTGAAAATAAAAACATAAATTTATTAATAAAAATAAAAGACATAGAATAATAGAAGCATATGCCTTTTTATATATAGAGAGCAAATAGATGTCACAAAAAAAATACAGAGCAAATAGAATAATATTTGAGGAATGTGATAAAAATATGCTAACAAAGTAGTAAATAATCCTAACTAATGTTATCTTGATATTTTCTAAATAATAATATTTTAATTATTGAAAATATACCATATATTACACTGATATATATCAAAATTAATTTTCTGATTATATGATATTACAATTTTTTATTGACACATACATTAGAGAGCTACGCTATTGATTATTCTTTTTTCTTTTTTAATTTCTTAGACTTAATCTTATTAAGTTGAATAATTAACATAAAATTAAAAGATTGATATGTTTGATCAGGTTATGGAGATACGGCCAAAGATAAATTGGGATAAAGGTCGTGCACTATTGTATTTGTTAGATACTCTTGGCTTTGACAACTTTAACCATGTTCTTCCAATTTACATAGGGGATGACAAAACAGATGAAGATGCTTTTAAGGTATACATACATATAAAAATACATAATTAAGTATAGATACATACATGTATGTTTGTTTAGGGAATGTTAAAGAGATATGATAGAAATTTCTTTAGGGAATGTATATAGGTGCAAATTATTGCCATTCCTAAATGGAAAAGTATATGGAATCAATTCCAAATCAGCTAAGAATAGAACAACTTAATTAATTATAAATATAGTAATTAGTTTTATTTATTTATGATTTAAAATATTAGTTATTAAATATTTCACCACATTCAAATTAGGAGGAGATACGTTCAGTATTATTGCAACGTGAATCACGGAAACTAATTCAATTAGCTTCCGTCTCTTCACTCTCCTTCCCTCTCCAAATGCTTAAAATATGATAAATTAAAAAACAGATTTAGAATCATCTAATTTATAAAGTAAAGAAACATTCTAATGCCTAGCATAAATACCATCCACGTAGAGATTTTAGATTCACTCAGAGACATTTGGCTGGTTTTTTTATGAAATCATCTTGGTTTCCTAGCATTATTGTTCCTAAATATGTTACCGTGCATTAACATTATTATTATTATTTGAAAAATTAATGTATCTACTAATGATTGTTGTTTGCATGCATGCAGGTTATAGTTGAGAAAGGGGAAGGTTTTCCAATAATAGTTTCTTCGGTTGCTAAAGAGACCATGGCTTCTTTTTCTCTGCGTGACCCTTCTCATGTTATGACCTTCTTGATACGTTTAGCAAAATGGAAAAGGAACTACTCATCATTCATCACCAAAACCAAACAAAGTTGAGATAAGAGTAGAGGGAGTATTATATTAGTTATTTAAGAAGAAGGAGAGATCTTTGATGGTCAAATGTTATAGTGGCTAAAAATGATTTAATTAATTTATAAACATATGACATGTGAAGAGTTGTTTGTAGATTGGTAGTGGGTTTGATCATATTATATGTTAGGGATGATGTAAAGTAGAAAATGAGTTGACCAAAATGATGTATATATTATGTGAGCTTTTTATGTGAAAAAAAATTCTATTAATATTTTTTGAGTAGATAACACTAAAAATGGAAAATTCATT
>NC_029786.2:4269367-4270100 GCF_000816755.2 Arachis ipaensis | reverse complement strand
TATATATAGTTAAATTACACAATTAGTCCTATACTTTTAGTGAAATTGTAAATTGGTCCCTACACTTTAAAAGTTTGTAATTAGATTCCCAAAGAGAATTAAAATTTGTAATTTGGTCCTCCGTTCAAAAAGTATTTAATTTAATAGAATATGTTCATTATATTCTCTATTTTAAACATGTGAGCTGCACATATTTGACAATAGGGACCAATTTATAATTTTAGTAAAAATATGGGACCAACCGTGTAATTTAACTATTTGAAAATGACCAAAAATTTTCTAGGCTATCTGAACCCACCTCGTCCCTCCCTAGCTCTCTCGCTCTCACTTTCTCACTTTCTAAAATGGCACCCCAACTCCAGCGCTCTCTGTCTCTTACCTTGGCTCACCATCGCTGTGTCTCTCGCCTCCGTCACTGCACTGGATCCACTGATAAATTGAGTTGCTATTTTTATGTTGATTTGTTGCTTTTTTCTCTTAGACATTGAATTGTTTGCTTTAAGCATGTTTGGGTTTAGAATTGTTCTCTTTCATTTATCGGTGTTCAGTATTGGGATTGGAAGAGAAGAAAAAGTCGCCGGATGAGAGAGGCGAGATGGAGGAAGAAGGCGAGACCTGACTCGTAAACACAAATGCGGTGGATCCGGCGCGGCGACAATTATTAAAATATTTTATTAATAATTGTACAATTGTCGGTAAAAACCTTTTTAAAGACATATATAATTATTGCAAA
>NC_029786.2:4257007-4269304 GCF_000816755.2 Arachis ipaensis | reverse complement strand
ATATATATATTGATTATTATGTTATTGTCAAAATTTGTTACTAAAAATGATTTCTGTTGTGGTGAAACATATTTAACTAAACATAGTATATGTATGTCTATATTAATATTAGAGTAAAGTGACAATTAATTAGGCCTTAAAGATTTTGATTTTGGACGAATTAGTCTTTGAAAAAAATAAATATCAATTTGGTTCTCTAAGATAATAAATAGGGATGTCAACGGGATAGAGAGGGGGCAGGGGATGCCTTCCTGCTCCCCATCCCCACCCTCAAATTTGCTTCCCGTCCCGTCCCTATTTTTCGTTGCGGAGGAATATTGCTCCCCATTCTCATTTTTCATAGGGCCCCATTCCCCGCGGGGACCCTATTCCCCATCTATCTGATAGTTTTAACTAATTATTAATTTTCATATGAATAGAGCTGCAAGTATCCTTCCTATACAAAAACAACAAGATTTTATACAAAAAGTCTAAATGACACGATGGTAACTTCTTTCAAAATGACGCGGTGAGAGGACTCAACAACGAGCCAGAGGACAAAGCAGTGGACGAGGTGGGAGATGCGACAACAAAGAGGAGAATGGACACGACAGCAGAGTTACGAAAAGGGACGCCGCAAATAGAAAGCACGACGCGGTGAGGGTAATGGCATGGTGAGGTGTGACGATGCGGTGAAAAGGGAGAGTGGCGAGGGGGTGGCTGCAGAGAGGTTGGATAGAGTATGGACAGCGTTAGAGATCTCTGAATTGAAGAAGGGTTATGTAAATGAACATTAGGAGTTTTGGGTTTCTATATATATGTGTGTGTATATGTAAAATGACTAAAAAACATATATGAAAAATAAACTATTAAGGATACTTCAGTAAATTTATAAATTTGAGGGAATAGCGGAGACGGGACGGGAATCCCCGCTCGGATCCCCACGCCTGTCTCGGAGGAATTTTGTCTCCCATCCCCATTCCCGCGTAAGAAATTCTCCATAGTTGGTTCCCCATTCAAGGCAGTTCCCGCATGGATTCCCGCATCTCGGAAAGTTTTACCATCCCTAAATTAGTAGACACGTTATGTTATTCTGTCAATTTATCACATAACACTTAACAGTGGTACTTATATGTACCCTTAATTACTGTGACATGTCTATTTACGAAAGATTGTTATTTAGATAACCACTTTTGGAGCAAAATTTTACTTGTTTTAATAAGATTCGTGATAAATAGATAACAGTTGATAAATCTTATATGAAATTTCAAAATATAATAAATATTTTATTGTCCAAAACTACATTATTTTTATGCTAATGTGAAAACAATAAAACACATACCACTGTAGATAACAAAATACGTGAGTAACTCCATCTCATTTTGCATTATATATTGACGAAAAAATATATATGTCCATTGTTTAATATTGTAAAAGACTTAATTGATACTTTTTTTTTCAAACACTAATTAATCTTAAGTCAAAATCCTAAAAAATCTAATTTTCACAATCCTCTTAATATTATTAAGAGGAATGCTAGGGGGCCAGCAACTTTTGTGATTTGTAGCCATCAAATAGCCATCAATGATGGTTTTAATGGTGTGAGATTGGTGTGAACTTTCATCCAATGGCTCACTTTTCTTTGCTGGTTACATGCTGGCCAGAATTTAACAAAGTTGCTGGCTCCCTAGACTTTTCCTATTATTAATATGGAATAATTGACCATTTGTACCCATGATAGTTCAGAACGCTGACAAATGTACCCATCGTAGAAGGAAATTGACTTTGTAACCATGAGAGATGGGCTCCGTGTGACAAAAATAGCCTGGCTTGGGTTGGCACCTGCTTCGGGTTTGTATAGTCCTACATGGCAATCCGAACCTCCCAAAGCCCAATCTACGTGGAATTTAACATTAAAAAATTTAACATTGAAGAAAAATTTGCGGGACATTGACTATGCCCTAGCAGAGAACGTCCTTTTGTTTCCTAGCCGGAGAAGACGCCGGGAACACTCTGAAACCATCACCCTGAAGCTACGGCTTTCAACGTTGTCATTCGGAAGTTGGAAAAGGCATTTGGAGCAGTACAGAGCCATCAAAACGAGAACGTGGTAGAGGAACTTGCAAGGAATAGGCAGCGGAGCTCGAACCCTGTGACTTCGTCGCCGACGGTGTAGAGGTCACCCCCTTTGCTCGGCAGAGAGCTGAGGTATGTCATTGCCAGTGTTAATTTATTTCAAATGTCACTGAGACTAGTTGGATAGATTACATTACCATATGAAATCGTGGTTGAGAGTTGCTAAATTAGTTGATTAATTGATTTAGGGTTTCTGTTAGGTGCTGAAGTAGTTGATTTATGGTTTGTGTTAGGTGTAGTAACATGCACTGTTATCTTAGAATGTGTTGGTTTATTTCAGTTTCAGGAATGGCCACCATCCATATAACACTGTGTATTAATCATAGAGGACGGTTTGAGAGAGGGCTGTCTGGAAAGGTTACTTATGTTGATGGTGAAGTCACAGAGATAGAGAGGGTTAATGTTGATACCTTGAATGGTTTTTTCGCATCTGATTTGGTGAAGGATATAGGATATACATTTGTTTCTAAATTTTTCTGGCTGGAACCTGGGAAAGGGCTTGATGATGGGTTGAGGGACCTCAAGGTTGACATGGATATAGTTAGGATGTATGAGGCAGCTGTGAAGAACAGTAACAGAGTAAATGTATATACAGAGCATCCGGTGGATGAGCCCGTGTTAGTAGAGGAGAACAACATGACTCCATCAAAGAGGAGAGTAAAGCGGTGTGCTAAAAAGGTTCCAACTCCGAAAAAGAGTCCCAAAAGAAGGTTGATAGTAGTGGAAGATGAGGATGATGCTGATATTGTAAGTAATCTGCAAGTTGGGATGGATGACCGAAAAAGGAGTGAGGCCCAGAGCAGGGAAGGGGCCTATGAAGCACATACACAGGCTGGTTTGGATGCCCAAAAAGAGGACAATATCACTATGGAAGAGGAGACAACAGACCCACAACTCTCAGGATCTGTTGAGGCAGGACAGGTTTCTCAGCCTCCCCCAATGCCTGGCATACCAGATAAACCACCATCAAGTCAGTCCCAACCTTCCCAGCCACCTATTGAACAAGATCAGCAACCAACACACACTGCTTGTTCAGACTCAGTCCCTGCTTCTGAACCCAATGTCTCTGCACCTCTAGAACCAGAACAACTAACCCAATACACCCCTCATCCATATGGGAATCCACTCTCACAATCAATCCCTCAGACAGTCCCACCCTCTGACACCAATAGGACTCCCCAGAATGATCAGACCAATCCTTCAGAGGAGGTTCAGGGAAGGCCAAAGGTGAATAAGAGGAGATCAACTAGGAGGCCCCCCCTACAGGCCAGTCTTTCATTCCAAACCCCGATCCAGACAAGCCTCCAACCTTCTACGTCCCCGTTGATGATGATGATTTCTCTGATGAAAATCCTGGTCATCATTGCTATGAATCAGAGGAATTGCATAGCATAGCAAGTGACGACGATACCGAACAAACTCCAGTTTTTCCTCAGAGCAATCCTGATGCTCCAGTTAACCAGGTTCGGTTGGAGGTTGGGATGGAGTTTGAAACTCTAAGCCACTTCAGAAAGGCTGTCAGAAAGTTTAATATCAATATTGGAAGGAGCATATTCTTTGCTCGATGTGATTCTACAAGATCGAAGGCTATATGCTATGATGAGGAGTGTCCTTGGCAAATTTACTGTGCCAAGAGAACATTTCCAGCGAGTTTTCAGGTAAAGACATTCGTAAATGAACATACATGTAGCCGGGACAATCGATGTAAGTCAGCAGATGGAAAGTGGGTCATAGATGAGTTGGAGGAGAGGATTCGAGTGCAGCCAAACTTGACAGTTAGAGAGGCTGACCAATACTTCAGATCCGAGTATGATGTACTAATTAATGAAAGGAAAATTTATAGAGCTATGAAGAAAGCAAAAGAGTGGATTAAAGGTTCTGAGATTGCACAATATGCACGACTTCGTGATTATGGTAACCAGATACTGAAGACTAATCCAGGTTCGACAGTAAGGATCCAAACAAATCCCATGCCTGATTCAAATCCGGTTTTTCTGAGAATCTATGTTTGCTTTGAAGCGTGTAAGAAGGGGTTTGTGGGAGGATGTCGACCTTTTATAGGTTTGGATGGGACCTTCATAAGAGGATACTATGGGGGGCAGTTGCTGACTGCAATAGAACAGGACGCAAATAATCATATCTATCCTATTGCCTACGCAGTTGTTGAATCAGAGAACAAAGAAAGTTGGAAGTGGTTTCTGGAGATACTCCAGGAGGATGTGGGAGATTTTCAAGCTAATGGGTTTAACTTCATGTCAGATATGCAAAAGGTACTTGTGCAGATTTACTTATAAGAATGTATGGCTGATTCATGTGTTTAGTGACTTTGATGTTTTCTCTTAATATATGTATAATAAGGTATGGCTGATTATTTGTTTTGTGTCTGGTTTAGGTATGTATTAGAAATTATATGTTTTCTCATTGCTTAATCATTAGTAGCCTAATGCTGAAAATTGTATCAGAATGAGAACCCTTTTGATGTGTTTGGATTGTTGGACTAGCTAAATAGTGAATGAGACATATGATTTATTATTGGAATCTGGTTTAGTTTTACTTATGTATGGTTTGTGCTGAGACATATAAACAACTCTGTTTTGTTTTGAGACTGATATTGGAGTGCTGGGAAATTGCCTAGCTAAATACTTAAATCTGTTTCTGGTTTGTTTAAAATCTGAGCACTGTTTACTTAAATGAATTACTATAGGGACTAATCCCAGCCATACAAGAGATTTACCCATATGCCAACCACAGATTCTGTGCAATGCATATATGGCAAAACTTTCGCAAGAAATGGAGTGACTTACAGCTGAAAATGTGCATGTGGTCTTGTGCCAAGGCAACCACAATACAAGACTTCAATGCTGCCATGGAGAGACTGAAAAGCATCAATGCTGGGGCTTGGGAGTACCTGCATAAGATTAGTCCTAAACAATGGAGCAGAGCTCATTTCAGTGAATACCCTAAGTTGGACAACTACACCAACAACAACTGCGAGGTGTTTAATGCTAAGGTTAAGAAGATGACGGGGTAAGCCGATCATTACAATGTTGGAGGAAGTCAGGTGCTACGTAATGAGGATTATGGCTAGGAACAAAAAAGCTTTGGTTGGGTACAACAAAAGACTAGCACCAACCCAACAGAGCATATTAGAGAGGGAAAAGTGAGAGAGCAACAAATGGATGCCTCTGCCTACTGGAGATGACGCAGGGAATGTGTATGAGGTGCATTGTTTGCCAACGAAGGTAAGTGTGGATCTTGGCAAAGGTACATGCAGCTGTCAACTATGGCAAATCACAGGTTTACCATGTAGACATGCCTGTGCTGCACTGGCTTACCAGAACAGGAGGCCAGAAGAATATGCCCACAACTGGCTCACCATGGGTGCATACAACGCAGCCTATCAGATTACTATGCGTCCAGTTCCAAGCCAGGAGTACTGGGAGCACAACGTTGATACCCTCCCCATTCTGCCATCACGGTATAGAAAACCAATTGGTCGACCTACACTCAAGAGAGACAAGAGAAATGATGGCCCTAAGGAGAAGAGTGACCCTCATAGAACATCGAGGAGGATTGGGACTATTATCTGCAAGTATTGCCTCCAGGTATGGTTAACCAATTATAGTTGAGATTCTGTCCTGTTCTATAGTTATTGATAAATGTGATAACTAGTTCAAATTATGACTAATACGTTTATCATTAGGCTGGTCACAATAAGAGAAGTTGTAAAAAGCGGAAGGAAGCTGCAGGTGAAGGGAGTTCTGCCCCACAAGCACCAGCAGATGATGAGGATGAGGATTTACTGGCTGAAATGTACTATGAGGAGACCTTAGAATCTGCACAGGCTGAACAGGAGGCCACTGAAGAAAGAAACGAATCTGCAAGAACCAACACTCAACAAGTAAGTGCATCGTTTTAATCATTTAACTAAGCTGCCTAGCAAACCTTGTGTGATAATAACTGACTTGTTCTATGGTTTGCAGCAGCATCACCTAATGCCTCCCCCACCAACTGCACAACCACAGCCACAGCCAACCAATGCAACAACTAGAAAACAGGTTAAAAGGAGAAGTGTTAAACGCCCGCCTCCGACCGGACAAAGACAGCAGCCAAGTACACCAGCTACCAACCAGCCAGCAACAACTCCCTCCACACACAACTCTCAAACTACACCACATCCACTACAAGGTGCTAGTGCAGGAACAAGCACCCGGTTCATGCAGTTCATGCCCACACCTGGAGTTGTGACTCCAACAGCTACAGGTCCAGGCACAACTGATAGAGGGAGAGGTCAAGGTAGAGGTCGAGGCAGGATACGGGGATCAAGCGGAGGAAAAAATGGTTTATCAAGCGGGAGCAGTAACTCGACCCCAATATCATAGACTAATACTGCAAAATTTGGAATCTGGCTTTTTGTTGTTTTTAGGTTACACTTGTGAGATACATAACTCTTATGTTTTTCTGATGGATTTTCATCCTATTGCTTAGTTCTGACTTAGTAAGGCTTTTTTTGAGGGTGTAAATTCAGTGGCCAGTACTTGGCTTTTTTTTGTCTAATATCAGAATGTTTGGAACCTCCAGCATCCATATATATATATAATGAACAATTTACTTGTTAAGGCAATTATATACTTGCCATCTTTTGCCTCTTCTTGATATCACTATTGTTATTGTTACAACATTTTCGTCTTCCAATTAGTTCCTTACTCATATATTGAACAGCAAAATTATCAGGTTGCTAATTTCCAGCTTACTGTTTGATCCTTAATGTTATCAGAATCATTTTAGATTGCAGCAACAAGTTCAAACATTGTGTATCTACATCAATGTATCACATGAAAAGCAAACCAGTATAGATTAGGAACAATCCATATCATTCAAAAATTTTAACTATGACAGAACAAAAACCTCTCTTTTTACAAGTCTTATGATTTCATAACCAAATACAACTCATAAAACAGACAAAATGCTACCCCCAGTGCAACAGTAATAATCATCACTCTAATTCCCCTAATTTCACCCCTAATTTCAACCCTAAATTTGTCTATCTTCTTAGCCATAATTGATGATGCTTGCAGATTTCCCCCCCCCCCTGAACTCAGAGTCAATCCATCATCAGGTGTTGCATAACAATGCTCGAACTTCCTCTTTGCTAAACATCTTGCCACGCCCTCCCATCCTTGTTCGAGTTCATCCACCCAAACAAATTATCTGCAATCTCTTGTCTAAGAGAAAAAAAATCCCAAATTTGTCAACTAAAACTCAGAAATCATTGTCTAACCTCAACAACAACAGCAGCTGTCCCTTACCGCCCATAGAGGACATCTGATGAACCATCTGTTAGGGTTCGTAATCGTTCCAGACTCCATCAACACAACATCTCTCCCACAGAAACATTTGCCGTCGAGCTTCTTCTCCTTCATCTTCTTCGAACTTGAAGAACTGCTGCGAGTTCCAAAATTTCCATCCGAGTTAAATCTGCGTGATGACATCGCTGGGGTTCTGAGATCACTCTGGGTTATGGTTCGAATTGCAACAAAATTTCAGATTTGGGGTTATGTTTCGAATTAGGAAAGAGAGCTTGCTAGGGTTTTCATTTCAACCATTACCTACGTATACAACGTTCAGATCCACGTGGATTGGGCTTTGGTAGGTTCGGATTGCCATGTAGGACTATACAAACCCGAAGCAGGTGCCAACTCAAGCCAGGCTATTTTTGTCACACGGAGACCATCTCTCATGATTACAAAGTCAATTTCCTTCTACAATGGGTACATTTGTCAACGTTCTGAACTATCATGAGTACAAATGGTCAATTATTCTATTAATATGGAATATGCCCATGTTAGAAAATAAAGAAAGTATTACAATAGATATGATCCCTACTTATAGTTTAAAAAAAAAAAAATTGAAAAAACACCCTTAAACCCTAAAAACCTCAGTCCAAAATATCCATAAGCAATAGCCGTTATCCCTTTCTTCTTCAGAATGCCAACAACTAAGCTCTTCTTCTCCCCACTCCGTCTTCTCCATCTCCCTTCTTCTTCTTCTTCTTCTCTCACAATGAAGCCACCATCTTCATTATTCCTCTCTCGTCCTTCTAGAACTTTCTTCCCTACCTTCCCTTTCAAATTCAAGTACCTCGCCCTCCGAAACGCACCGTTTCGCGCCCTTTCCACTCGCTCCGACTCCACGCGCCGCAAAGAAAGGCCTCGCCTTTCTTCTCCCTCCGCCACCCCAAAGAGCTTAATTGACGACGAGGCTGAGCTCAGTGACTGGGTCGACGAGATTAGAACCGCGCGAGTTGACTCGGACTTTGGCGAGTCAACTCGGAATCGCAGGCAAGTTCGCCGTGACACTAATTCGAACTCGTCGTTCTCGCGGAATTCGGGGTTTTCGCAGCGCAGATTCGGTCGCGAATTGGAGAAGGAAGACAATGGCGGATTCAGGACAAGGAAGAGAAGGGGTGTGGAATTGAACAGAGGAAGTGGAGGGAAGAGTTTGAGCAGAAAACCTAAACCCCAATTGATGAGCGATGATGAAGATGATGAAGTGGTTGTGAGAAAGGGATTCAAGGGTTTTCTGAGTGAGGAAGAGGAAGAAGAAGAAGAAGAAAGTGGTGAGAGTGAGGATGATGAGATTGTGAGAAAGAGTAGAACTGCTTTGTTTGGTGGCACTAAACAACAACAACCAGCACCAGCAGCTCCAAGAGCTTCTTCACCTTCTGGAACTGATTCTTATTTGAGTGACACCAGGTACTTAAAAAAATCTGTTTTTGTAACTCGGTCTTGTTTGTTTTCCTTAAAGGTTGGAACTTGTTTTTAAACTAATGTTAGCTTAGTTCAAGTGGTTTTGCATTGGTTAATTGGTATAATTTGGACAATGTCTAGTATGCTTAGAAGTTGAAACTTTCACCTTTTTTTATGACAGTATTAATGTCTCTATTCACTGTTGAGACATGGGAAAAAAAAAATTGAACTTTGTTGATCATAGTATTGTCTGTTCGGCATTAACTATTGGTACATTGGAATAAGAAAAAAAATTTAGAAAGTTATTGGCTTATTGCATAAGCTAGCTAGTGTTCATGGGCTATAATGCCTGTGTGGAGGAGATGAATGAGACTTGCATTTTGTTATTATTTAATTAGGAGTTTTGATGGACATTATCTTTACTGCATATTTAATTATCTTTACTGCATATTTAATTAAGATGCCATGGATAAGGCTTTGTTCATTATGTTGTACCACCGCTCATGTATTCTGTATATCTGATTTTTGAAATATAATGCCACAGGTTCGATCAATGTTCAATCTCCCCACTATCATTAAAAGGAGTCAAGGATGCTGGATATGAGAAGATGACTATTGTACAGGCGGCAACTCTTCCTGTAATACTCAAAGGTTTATTTTTTTATCTTGGTCAGGAGCAACGAATCAATTTTAAGAAAAAGCAATCTTGACAATAATGTCATTTTGTGCTGGTTGTGTTTTTGCCATTTGTAAGAGATTTCATCTTATTGCAGTATGCCCTGTTAACTCTTTCCTTTTTGGCTTATTCATTTTGGGATCCTTCATGTGTAAACTGTTAAGGATATAGTTTGCTGGGTGCTAGCATTTAAATATGTAAGATCTTTAGCATTTATAATAGGGCTATCCCTAAGTGATAATATTTAGCATGAAAGCAACTTATACCTGCTATGGTTGACATCATTCTTGTATCTCTTCGGTTTATTTATGACGTTGGCTTACATTGTAACTGTATTTCTAGGTAAGGATGTCCTTGCCAAGGCTAGAACAGGCACTGGGAAAACAGTTGCCTTTTTGGTAAGCCTCTTAAAATTTGTATTCACCTAATTGAATTTTTTTCGTTTGTGGTCTTGGGGCTTTCTTATTTTTTTAGCTTGTTGATGGAGGCACAAATCTTTGAGCTGGAACTTGGTGCTTGTTTTATTCCACCTGTAGTAAGTGATGAATGGTAATTTTGAGTAAACTTATTTTTTCATTTTTTTCTTATTTCAGCTTCCATCAATTGAAGTTGTTGCAAATTCACCACCAACTGAACGTGATCATAGGCGGCCACCAATTCATGTGCTTGTCATATGTCCAACTCGAGAGCTTGCAAGTCAAGCGGCTACAGAAGCTGCTAAATTGCTTAAGTATCATCCTACCATTGGTGTTCAGGTTGTAATTGGAGGGACGAGACTTGCCTTAGAACAGAAACGTATGCAAGCAAATCCTTGCCAGGTAAATCCTTCTATTATTGCGGCTGAAGTGTTATTTCTAGTGGAATAGAACCATGCACACTTTGTTGTGCTTTAGAATTTAGATAAAATAGGAGTATAGGACAACCAGGCTCATTCTGATATGGTTATTGTTTTGAAGGTGCGTCAAGTCTGTCATATTGCTTTGAGAAGGGATCATGAGTTTATCAATACGGTTCAAGAGGGAACTGAGGAGACGCACTCACAGGTAATTTCTTATAATTTATTCTCATAACCAAAAAGTTACCTATATTCTGAGGTATTGCATGTGAATATGCACTTCCCACCATAAAATTTCTATTCATTGTCTTTATTATTGGGTTTTTGGATGACTTCAGGTTCGCCAAGCACATTTAGTTGCCCCATTAGACAAGCATTTCTCTTTACTCTATGCTCTTCTAAAGGAGCACATTGCGGATGATGTTGACTATAAGGTGTGATTTCTAATTTGCAACCAGTTGTACTGGTTTCTCGGTTTTCCTTATTATTCAAGATGCATACATAACTTTTGAATTTCTTAATTAACAATAAATGTTTTTTTTTTCATTGCTCTTTAGACTTGAGAACAAAATGTTTTACTTTTCCTATCACACATTTTGGGAAGGACATGTGATGTAGCTATTGGTTTATCAGGTTCTTGTGTTCTGCACAACTGCCATGGTGACAAGACTTGTTGCTGAACTTCTTGGCGAGTTGAACCTGAATGTCAGAGAAATCCATTCAAGAAAGCCTCAGAGTTATAGAACCAGAGTCTCTGAAGAATTTCGCAAGTCAAAGGGACTTATCTTGGTTACATCCGATGTGTCTGCACGTGGAGTTGATTATCCAGATGTCACTCTTGTTGTACAGGTAACTAATGCATAACTCCTATTTCGAACAATGTTCGACGCACACGATGGCAATGTGGTAGACTTTGAATCTTTAAATTTTATTATTTGAACAAACATTAATTAACAATTTCATGTGTCCTCCATTTCTCAATGGTCAGGTTGGTTTACCCACTGACAGAGAACAGTATATACATAGACTTGGTAGAACGGGACGTCGAGGGAAGGAAGGGCAGGGCATATTGCTTTTGGCTCCATGGGAAGAGTTCTTCTTATCTACCGTAAAAGATTTGCCTATTGAGAAAGCTCCCATTCCTTCTGTTGATCCTGACACAAAGAAAAAGGTATTCATTCTTAGATATATGATGATGTAGACAATTTTGAATTATGTTTCCTATGGTTTTGCAAATGTATACCCAGAGAAATACCAAAATAGCCTCTTGAAGATCACTTCGGTATCAAAATAACGGAAAAAGATCTTCTAAAGTGAGGAGAATTCTAGAGTGATAATTAAGAGGTTAATTACTATTAAATTTGTTACTTATATGTTATATCATGTGTCAGCCCCACTTTCATGATTCAAAGGTGATTAGACTCTCACTTTTTTATTTTACCAACTTTCTCATTTTAGAGGTGCTTGATAACCCATCATGATTCGTTCAGTCTCTAACAAATTCATCCAGTCATCGTTTGTGACACAATGGTTGGATCAAATTTCAAAAGGAGATAATCTTATAGCTATATCGAACGCATTCAATCTTTCAGGGATTATTTAAGTGATCTTGTAGGGCTATTATAGTACTCAACTCATCGATTCGGAACTATATTATGATAACAGGTGGAAAGGGCTCTATGCCATGTTGAGATGAAGAACAAAGAAGCAGCATATCAAGCATGGCTTGGTTACTACAATTCGAACAAGAAGATCGGGCGCGACAAGTATAGGCTCGTAGAGCTTGCAAATGAGTTCAGCAAATGCATGATGCTTGATAACCCTCCTGCTATCCCTAAGCTTGTTCTTGGCAAGATGGGACTTAGAAATATCCCTGGTTTGCGTTCCAAATAGGTAGGTTTATTGTTTTCAACAATTTCTTC
>NC_029786.2:4244735-4256801 GCF_000816755.2 Arachis ipaensis | reverse complement strand
TAAGAGTAGAAATATTATTCTTATTATGATTAAATTATATTATGTTCAAGTTTTGTTTTTATCAAAGTTTGTGATATTGCCTGGTAATTATAGTCATGGATGAATCATGTTTCAACAAAATGATGATGGAATATTGTAACAATTTGGAGATATTCATAGAATTATGCATATATGGTTTGCAAATTTATGATAAATATGAGTGGTTAAACTTATACTATGGAAATATTCCAAAGTTACCTAACTTAAAAGTTCTCTTCTTTTTTCCTTGCCAGATACCATTTTGTAAATGGATCATTTTGTGTTAAATATTAAAATGGCAAAGCTTTTGATTTAGTTTAGTTTTCTCAGAACCTAGACTTGATAATATTAAAAAAAATTGGGCTGGTTAAACAACCTTGTTATATATAGAAAATATGTGAATTTTAATTTTTATATTTATGTATAACAACATCGTGATTTTTATAAGTTGAAATAAGATTTATATATTTTGTTATACATATATTAAAATGCTTTTTTTTAATACAAAACATTATGTTATATAATACACATTACTTGAAGTATAAAAAGTTTGCAATGCTAATTTTGTTAAAATCTATATAAGTAAATTCTCCAACTATTTTGTAATAAGTAGTAGTAATTGTTTTAAAACAAAATTCAGGCGAACTAAAACCAAAAAATAACTTGAAAAAAATTAGTAAAAAACAGTCAGAATTTTATTATGTTTTTATTAATTATTGTTAGAATTAATAAATGTTAAATAAAGTAAATTTTGGCTTCTGTTTTTTTTTGTCTCTATCGTTACGAAACAAAATTTGACCCACAATAATCATCAGTTCAAAGCCAACATTAAACAGGAACATCTCATGTCAATCATGAATAATGAATCATGATAAATCAAACCTACTTAAAGTGCATAAAAGCATACCACAAAATTTTCTGAAATATACCTATTGACAAAAGGCAAAAAAAGACTACAAATGACATCAAGGTATTAAAGATAAAGTGCATAATCCTAAATAGGAGATGGACAACATATATCTAAATATTTAAGTACAACTTTCTCCTTCGGTAATATATTTAACTTACAACAACACAATGATGTTAATAAATTAACTTGATTCGATAATAATGTATGTACTAATTATTAATATCTTTGAATATTTAAATAAAACTAATATTACACTTTTTTTTAAACCAAAGATAGGATTGAGACTCGAATCCGCGACCTCTAAATGAGTATAGGAAGACTATGTCATTTGAGTTATAACTTGTAAAAAAACTAATATTACACTTGCATACTAACAATCTTGCTTGTTAATTGTAAGAATTAATTAACCTTCAGACGTGATCTAACTAAATAGACAGGTGCTAAACTATGTAGGATTGATCATGTTTAGGATTTTAAAATAAGTAGAGCTTGGCGCTTATGGTTATAGTAGCTATGATGATTTTACAAATGTTAAAATTAAAGTCACATATTTTTTATATTTTAATAATATTATTTTTAGAATTAATTTTAACAATACCTTTTAAGAACACCGTAACCACAATAGCATGCAGCTTGAAAATATGCAACAAATGATAAAACCTGAATTTTTTAAGTTTGTAATATGTGCATTTCTGCCTGTAGTATGCTACTATGCTATTGCTTGGGAATTAATTATTTCACTTTTATTTAGCGAGGAAATTAAATAGGCATGCATATATATGTTATATGGGGACTTCATCATTACCTATTTTCTTGATGTGAAAAATTAAGGAAGATATTCTAACAATTTTTATTGCTAAACTATCACATTGTTCATAAAGTTCAACAAACAAGTTCAGCATGATATAAAACAAGTACACTAGCATCATGTATAGAAGAGTGAACCTGAACTCTGTAACAAGCTAAAAATCTCTAAAACACTGAATCTAAGCCAGCTTTCTTGTTTTTGTTTTTCTTCCTTCTAAACTTTGATGATTGAGGGGTTACAATTGTGTCTAAATCCTTCAATAAAAATCTGATACCTAAGTCTTCCATACTCTTTCACTTTTGTGGAATTGGAGGAGTGTTGCATGCTCCTCCTTGCCGCCGCCGTGCTTCACCCTAAACCGAGGTGTTGGGTCCGCAAACATAACCAAAGTTGGTTAGATCAACCTGTCTAAGTGTACATGCAAGTAGGGCACAAAAAAGGGACCTTTCACTATAAGGATCAAGCAATGATATACCAAAGGAACCTTCACTTATGTAGATAAGTGGGTTGAGACTTGAGAACAAGAATTGCCTTGAAATGAGAGAGCAGGTGTTTCACCCATTTACATGCCCACCATTGGAAAAAGGATCAAAATCCTTTTCCAGTTGAAAACTTCTGTATTCTGATCTGGCACAAGAATCAAGGCCCTCTGCAAAATCACAAAATCAAAGACATCATCAATAGGGTATTGCTAAATATTTCCTTGTTATTAACAAAAGTTCCTTCAATTTTTCTTTATAAAGTTTTCCATGCATTGAAGTTTTTTAAAAATTGCTAATTTAGCTTCCTTTGAGACACTTGTTAGCTAACGATTTTAAACTAGAGAATATCCTTCAACAGTGAAATGTACTAAAAACTTATGATGAAAAGGAATACATACTTACAAGGTGAGGTTGGTTATGTGAATCGAATGATATTATAAGTGCTCAATTGTAAACCGTGTCTATAGACATGAGTGAAAAATCATGTTTTGGGATTTCTGATGCAGCAAACATTTTATAAGGATTTCACACTTGGATGCTAACCATCCAACAATAATATGACTTCAATAACGTGTCGCTGCTAGAAGCACTAGTGGCAGTTTCGGTACAGAAAGGGGCAACTACCTTGAGACATGGGGTGAAGAAGGCTGATCCGGAGAGGATCGTTGTGCAGAGCCACCATGAAACCTTTGCTCTTCAAACACTCCACCAGATCGACTTGCCTCATTCGGCTGTGGTACTTCGTTGACACCAGGGAAACCCATTGGCCCCAGAGACCCAAATTCAAGCTGTTCTGCCGGGGAACCGTAGCCTGCATTATGATCATAAGGATAAAACATTACAACAGAAGGCATTGTTGGTCCATTCGATGATATCCCACCGGGATTCATGCCAGGTATAGGGTACATTCCATAGGCTACATTGGCAGCACTGTTCTGTGAAGAGTTTGCGTGGACCGGACCGTTCTGGTGAGAAATGAAGGAGTCATGTCTATGCGAAGCTCCCCACGATCTCTCAGAGCGGCTCTCACTTGTCGACAACCTCTCTGGCTTTGGGCCGGTTTTCTCACTTTGGTTGCGATTGTGGCCACGTCCAGTTCCTCGCAACTTTGAGTTCACCCAATTCCCTTCTCTGTCGCCATGATGGTCATTTCTGTCATAGTTGTAATTTCCCCGTCTGGTATTTGTGGAATGTCGCTCGCGAACAGAGACCTTCTGATATAAATTTATAAACATGACACAACATTACAACGAAATCACCATCAACAAAAGCAGGCTGATCAATGGTTTTGTAATTGAAAAACTACTTTATTTAAATGCATGAGCATATGTAAGAATAAAATACAAAGTTTTTCTTTTAGAAATTTATCATACCGGATTTGGCAGGTAGGTTCCGGTCCCACTTCGATACCGGGGAATATCATCCACAAAACGCTGGTAAACGTTGGCAGGTCTATTAGAAACAGACTGGACGGGAGCAACAGGAACTAGACGTGGCCCATAGTTCATATTCATAAGCTGGCTGAAAATATTGGCATTAGCCGCAACAGGTCTACCAGGACCATCCCAAGGATAACGACCCTGCAAATAAACGGGAGGTACCATAACTGGTGAAGGATACACCATTGAAGGAGGATGACGCGTGTTTTGACAAAATCGTCCATATTGCAAATTTTGCCAATGGCTAACGAAGTCACTGTTGAGAATATCAGGCTTGTGTTCCGATGGCTCAGTCACCACCCTTGGCATAGAATTGGAAGGGCTTGAAACCTCAGGTTGATCATATCCCTCGGATGAATCAAAATTCTGATTAGAGTCATTGGTATCTGTTCCTTCTTCTGCAGTGAAGTTGCTTGTTGCAGTTTCCGATGACTCTGTATGAAAATTATATATAGGAAGCATTGTAACAAATGGTACAGGTGGCCCTGTAGGATAGAAGGCAATCGGAAGAAGGCCAGAATTATCAGCTGCTCTTTGGCGAGAACCAGAACCTAAGATCATGGGGGCCATGGGTACTGGAGAATCTGGTCCACTTGCTTGGGCTTCAAAACCGGATACTTGATGCCTTGGAACATGCAAGGAAGTAGCAGCTGGAGGGCCAGTGCTTCTTTCGGACATGTCCGATGGCATAGTTGACAAATGTGTCCATTCCCTGTTTTCATCATCTAATCTATTCGTTGAAACCTCTGTGGCGTTCTTACCCTTACCATAAACACCACCATATTGCCCCAAGGGAGTGCTTTTCCTTCCCCTTTTATCCCTCGTTGGCTTCGAGGATTTGGCCGATGATCCTTCCCAAGAGCTTTCAGAAGAAGTTTTACTGCTCCTGAAGGAGCTTGAAGGTGGTCCGCTGGACAACTGAGAATTTGGCATTCTATCATCAAAATAAACCTCATTTCTCCTGCCATCTTGATACAGAAAATTTTCTATATGCTCTTCTCTTGTTGGGCCTCGATTTTCTGTAGTAAACTTCTGTGAGTTTCTAGTTGAACTACTAGAGCCGGCTGCCCGAGATGACGGGCCAAAGTTATAACTACCTGAAGTTGACTGTTGCTTATCATCTGGAAGCATTTCAAAGTTTCCATTATCAACTTCAACCCCACTTCCAGAACCCCTTTCCTGCTCATGCCAGAAATCATTATCGGCTTCTCCAACAGGACTGAAATTCTCATTCCCAGATTCAACTAAATCTTGAGGATTTGATGCAAATCCTAAGCTAGGAAAATATGGTGTCAATGGTGAAGGGACTAAACCTTGAGGAAATTGCATGTTAGTGCCCCAAGAAGGCTCAATGAAAGGAATATTACCCATGTTTCTATGAGCATATCCCATTGATGTGAGAATGGATGGAGGAAATGGAAATGGTATGTGACCTGGAGCAATGTTCACCGGAACATGACCCTGACTACTGAAACCTTGGGCTGTCGGAGATGCCATCATATTCAGAAGGTCTTGCTCCTCCTGATGCATCATCTGCATTCCAGCTGTTCCTGCAATAGATGCAAACTCTTCGCTCACAATCACCGAGCCGGATTCATCATGATAACTATTTGAACCACTGTTAGACTCAGCAGAACTATCATGAATTTGGCGAGATGGCATGTGCCTAGTTGATGAATCATCTATTCTAACACCATAACTTGGAACAATCTCAGGCTCAACAACATTCTTCCTCTGACTAACCTCCAATTTCGCAAAGGAATTTGGGAGTTTACTACTTTCTGCAGCTCTTGAACGTCTCCCTTGGGAAGAAACTTCACCATATGAGTCAGTTAGCTCAGGGCTAGAACGTGTTCTGGCAAAAAGAAACCTCCCTTGAACATCAGTTGGAAGATTATCGACCTTAATGTTCCTCTGGACCTTATCGACATGAGCAGCATGATTAGAATTAGTTTCTCTTCTGCTTTGATCAGAGGTCCTTGAATTATTTTGGCTTCCATAACTTTTTTGACTCTGAGTATGTGACACTGTAGAAACTTCACTACCTTTATACGAGTTTTCAGAGGATAAATTACTATGCTGAGACAGCCCACTACGTGAAACATGATCTCCTTCTATATGGAATTCATGATTCGAGGTAATATCAATTTTGTGGATATTGTGCTGGACATTCTCAGATCTCTGTGATTGGTCGGGACTGGATAGCCTCAATCGCCACAAGTCATTGCTTGGAGCATCAGGTCGTTGCCCACTTCCATGTCTATCCCAAGTGTTCAGAAAGAACTGATTGACTTCAAAAACCAATTCCTCCTCTGGACATTCAAGTAATCTAGCCAGCCTTTTAGCCCCGAAAGTAAAGGCACTGCGTATCCTATAGAAATTACCTGGTTCACATGAATCATAGATGCAAATATTAGCCATAAACAGATAAGAAAAAGTAGATTAAATAGTTTGGGGAAACCAATACAGTACATGTTTAACTCCAGCAACAAGCATAAAATTTACCATACTTTCATCATTAATTGAGATTCTATAAACAGAAAAGCATAACATGAACCAATATACCTTTGCTGACACTACGGCCAAGGTTATTGTTGACACGCAAAGGATCGATAACATTGAAATACTTCAAAGCAAAGGATTGACCCTGATTTTCTTGGCCACTGGGAAAAACAGCATACACTGAGCTACAGGCATCAAGAAATAGCTTACTGAGCAGTAAATCTCCACCATCTTTTCGAGGAGGTTCAGCTGTGGAAAAAAAAGGGATAAATAGGAGGGGGAAAGCAATATAAGAAAGACAGAGCTAAACAAAAAATTAGTAAACAAATGTTTCAACAGATTGTAACCACCTGTTACATCTGGGAGTGAACTAATGGGAACTGGACCCCAAAGACTTATGCAGAAATTGTCCCAGTCAAACTTACTAAAAAACTCCAGAAATCGATACAACACCTATATTTTCAAAAAGGGGGGAAAAGATAACATTATGTTAAAATTAATGATAAAAAATACAAAAAATAAAGAAAACCATGATAAATTCCAATACCTCGAGTGGTCCAGCAAAGTTATTGTTGAAAACGTGGAATATGTAAAGAACCAAGGTTTCTAACGCATAAGTTGAGATAAGTCCATGGTGGGCACCAAGTATACGACTCTCATAGTAACACCAAGCTTTTATAAGTATAATGCTACGCTTGAATAAATGATTTTGGTTGATCAGATTATCAACCTACAGAAACAAAATCAAATCTTTATCATTCCAATACAAAAACAGTACCAAGGACACAGCTCTAAAGAGAATGATACACTGTGAGGCTTCTGGCTTAGATGCGCTGAATTACCTCCTCAAGAAAACAAAGGGTACACAACCCTCCAAGCTGGTTAAATGAAATGTCTACTACAATATTCTCAACAAGACACTTTATAATCTTCACCTGCAAATATGAAGAAGAATGTAAAACACTACTACTAAAATATTACAATCCTAACTAAAATTAATCCTAATAGTGTCACATATAAGAGACACCATAGGTATGATTATGATTTGAAGTGCAACGAAATGTACGTAACTCAAATCACTACATATTGGCTACTACAACACTTTTCCTCAATGTAGTTTAATGTTAAAGGTAATTGCCTTGCAAGGTGATATTTGTATTAATAACTGGACCAAGTGATCAACAGAGAAAAGACACAAATACACATATGCAAAAATCAACAAAAAGGGTTAAGAATTCAGCAAGCAGAACAAGAATTCATCATGAACTCCCCATAAACTTCCTAGTTCCTACCAAATTTCTTTGCAAAAATGAGGAAACTTAACACACTACAAGGTTTCATCGTCATTTAATAAGTCAGCAAAATTAGCACAAGACTTTAAAAATAAACTGGACAAGATTCCAAACTTAACCTTGACACTACCTAAATTACAAAAGCAATAAATCTTAGCAAATTAAATATATTCTCTTAAAAAACTTACTTCAGCCTGAATGTACTGAACCTCCTTGACATGAAACTCTGCATTCTCATTCTTCTCCTCATTCTCAAGCATGTCACGGACCTGATGTGCCCAATTGTCCTTCAGATTTTGATTCTTACTGAATGCTGTTAAGTCGATATCTCCATCAGGCAAATAAGTTTTGAGCGGTACCGATCCAAAGGTGAATACCTGTATCATAAACAATTATACACAATAATATGGGAGTACAAGTTACACAAACACAATCAGGGTTTAATTTCCTCACTGCAAACAAATCATTTGTGCAGAACTGATCATCAAAGTAGCATTTCTAACTTAGCACTAGGCTGAAGTCTTGTTGACCTTATTTTTATGAAATAAATTAAAATAACTTCCTAATTCTAGTTAAACAGATGTACATAATTTTAAAACAATTAGACAAAAAATTAGAAAGAAAATCTAAAACAAGAAATAGAAAAGTTGTTTTAATGCTTTCTGAAATGAGCTAAAAATAATAGCTTTTGAAATATCTCTAAAATCTGTTGTATCAATAATGCATTCTAATTCCACAATAAAAACCGTTATTCCAACACATTCTCATCTAATGGATACAAAACTCAAGTGTTACTACAAGTTTACACCATACATTTTGCATCATTGACCAGTTTTTCAAGGTTGGAGAAATACAACAACCTAGATCATGATTTGTCATAACATCCCTCAACATTTACCATATTGTAGTATGATTGACTTACCAACAAAATAAGTCCTCAAAGCAAAGAAGCATACAGTAAACACATAAGGCCACTGACCTGGCAAGGGAAGCATTTCATGATCAAGCGCTGTACATAGTCTGCGACGGCATTTCTTCGCTCCTCGGAGGGTGGATTAGGCTGAATGCAGGCAATAAGCTCTGCAGTCCTCTCCTCAGCCTTCAACCACCTCTCAGAATCAAGTGTCTGTAACACCGATGCGGCCTCATGGGGCAACAAGCCATTTGGCAATAGCCCACTTTGTGGCTGTGCCCATGTCTCATGTTCTCCCATGCAAGCCTATGCCTTCCCTAACTGCTCCACCAAGTAAAACCCCACCAGCCACCCCCAAGCCGAAAATCAACACCAACCCCACCACCACCACCACCACAGCTTCTTCTTCCAGATACACTTCCACAGCAACAAATATTCGGAACTAACAAAAGCAACACATTAAAAGCATCCAGCTCTAGCTATTTTCTCAGTGGTTTTCCCTCAAACACTTCATGTGCACAATTTCTTTCTCTACTCCTCCCAGTGCAAACAACAAAACAAACCAAGATAAGCACTTTATTCCCTCTGCAGTTCCACGAAAAATAGCAACAACCAAAAAAAAAATTAAAAAAGTAAAAGTCCCACTCAACAAAATCTGGGTATTACTCAAAACAAGATAAAACACATAGAACCCAAAGTGCCCCACCTACTGCAAAAAACGAATCCTCAGAAATAAAACCCAGATTCTGCAAGAAACCCCAATGAATCAAATATATCAAAATATAAATTTGAAAAAAGTTTAACCTTTTATGTATTTTAATAAGAGATAAAGGTTAGATGATCAAAACCCTAAATGGATGAAGGTGAATCTCCACACAGTTGAAGTGCTGTACGAATACAGAGAAATGGGCGCTTGGGGAATCAAATCCAAGGTGAAAGGAGAGTTGGGTTGCGATCAAAAACGGGTCTTGGTGCAAGCCAGAGAAAGGGTTAGAAAACGAGGGTGTGGTTTTTGTTTGTGTGTTGTGCTTTTTTTTTTTTTTTGGTTTATGAAGGGAACAAAAATATGTGAAATGGAAGATATTAGGGATTGAAAAGAGAAGAAAGGAGGTTATAGCTAAGAGAGAAAGGGGTTCGGCGTATAATAAAAGAGAGAGAGAGAGAAAATGAGAGAGAGTGTGTGTGTGAATGTGAATGTGTGTGCTTATTTTTATGCTATGTACTATGTATTGCTGTGCATTTAAGGGTTTTTAATTTTATTTTGTTTTCCCTTTTTTGGGGGCTCATTTCATTTTGTTGTGTATTTGGTTTTGTGTATTGCGAAATGGTGGCATAAGTGTAATGGAATTGGAATATTGGAAATGGAGGTTGAACAATGGAAAATGAGAAAAGAGAGAGTAAAGGGGAAAAAAGGGGGAAAAGAAAAGAAAAAGGAAGAATGGTGTAGTGAGATTTTTCCATTTTTGGTACATGGAGATTTGGAGAAGTATGTAAGAATTGAAATTTCTTAATTTTGTGACATTGTGTATTTTTGTCTAATTTAATTGCTTGTTGTCTTTAATGTCTTCAAATAAAAACATATAGTTTAATGATAGTTTATTATATTATTAATAGTGTATTAAAATTAATATCATAATTGAATAAATAAGTAGTTTTTTTATATGTTGATGATAAGTAAAAGTAAGTAGGTTTTCTGTTTTGGTCTTATAAGTAGATTGTCTTCTTGGTCCTTTGGTTTTAGAAATGTTGACCAAAAATAAAATCCATTTAGACATGTTGCTTATGAGTGTGACTAAAAAGGAAGAGGAACATGAAAAGAAATGTTAATGTTGTGTCACTTAATTTGAATGACAAAAAACAAATGCTTAACAATAAATTAATTGTTTTGCCTTCAAATAAGCCTATTTTGCAGTGACATATGCAAATTAAAATGAAAACATTGCATCACGAAGTAGAGCATTTGGCTTAAAATTGTAAATGCTATGTATAATGAATCATATTTTGTTGGAATTTTTTACCTATATTCACATTTAGTGATTACTCACATTAACTGTTATATAATTGAAAATAGTTAAATAATTTAATATGTTTAATTAAATTATTTAATATAATACATACTAACACTTTAGAACTTTTTATTTTTAATATTGGAGTTGTAGTGATGTTTTTTTAAAATGTGGATTGTTAGAGTGTTATACTCAAATGTGAAATCGTTTAACTAGAAAAGCAGAAATCGGACTGTCCGATTTATTAGAAGTACAGAAATCGGACCGTCCGATTTGTGGGAGGTATACAAATTGGACCGTTCGATTTGTGAGAGGTACACAAATCGGATCGTTCGATTTGTAGTAAAAAAAATAAAAAATTTGAGGTACACAAATCGAACCCTCCGATTTGTATACTTTCCACAATTTTAAAAAACACCAAAAATTACAATGTTAAAGTATATCACTACTTCTACTTTCATAACAAAAAAAATTAGCCAACACTTTATTATTATTTTTATATATAAAAATATTTGTATATAAATAGTCACCTTCACATTTTACTAAAATTTGTAATGAAATGGTCGATATTGATGAAACTCATCATAAAACTCTTCAAGTTCTGTCAATGGCTCAAAAAGTGTGGAGATGGTGAAGTGATTAGTGGCCACATCTCATTAACCAATTGGATCCATTGTATGTGAACAACAATCTTTGTCTGGTTACTAAAAACTACATTGAAAGCTTTCAAACATTTGTCATGGAGAGTAATGGTCTCTTAGAATTTCACTATTTGAGCCATATGTTGTTGTTGGATTGCTTAAAAGGCAAATATCTTATAATAGAAAAATATAAAAACTATGGGATAAAAGATGAAGAAATAAGATTAAAAAAATGGTGTCTCTAGTCTTATCTTTTATGGTTTTTAGCTTTTTATGGTAGATTAAAATTTGACAAATTTTGTCTCAAAAAAATTGCTTACTTTTGTAAAAGGTGTGATTGGTTGAAAAAAAAAAGTTTAGAAAACAATCAAATAGTACATAATAATATCTAGGCAATTTGACTAGAAAGGAATGGTAGAGTCTTCAATAATCACTGTTGAGGAGTGGTGGAGATAATAATCAGGTCCTTTATGCTTTTCGACGAGTGGCTTGGTGGTGGACCTCTTGGCTGTTGATGTCAATGTCGAAGATGATTAGAGGGGACTTTACTCTTGAGTTGAGGATGTGGGTTTGTACATTGAGTAACCCGTTACTTACTTTCTATTGCTTCACCTTATTGTATTGAGCACTTTTTACTTCAAAAAAAAAATCTACAATTTTTTTTTATAATAAATTTGTGTAGATTTAACACTAATCAATCTATTAATATTTAAACATATTAATACTATAACGCATATTAAAAAAACATTTATATAGATATGCATAAATGGTGTCATTTTATGATAGCTTGATTGAAACAGTGATTAATGTAGTTAGGGCTTAGGAGCCATAAACATATAACAAGGTGATATATAACGAATTGACTTTTAAAATAATACACATATGACCAATTTATAGAGAATTGTAAAATGTGCTAATCAAACTGATAATTCTTTGTTGTGGGTACTTAGTTTAACCATGTAATTAAAATTATTCAAAAGAAATAGTAAAAAAAAATCAGAAATAAAATTAAGAAAAGAAGTCTTCTACTAACTTTCAATTCAAGACTTGTCTTT
>NC_029786.2:4242088-4244699 GCF_000816755.2 Arachis ipaensis | reverse complement strand
TCTATCATATTGGCCGGTCAAACCATAATTATTTGTAATTAGGGGTGGAAACAGGATAGGTCAGGTTAGATTTTACTCTTAATAGGTTAGGCCTGTAATAAAATATATTGGCCAGTAGACTGATATAAGTTTTTTAATGAGTACTGAGCCTGATCTGTTATTAAATCTGACCTGAAGTCTATCAATATACCTTTTTTTTAATAATAATTAAATTTAAGATATAATTTAATTTTTAAAATTATAAAATATAAAATAATAAATTTATGAATAATATTGATACAAAATACACATATATAATTAAAGAGACAAATGGTTGAGTGGATAAAGATATTTTTATAAGATAGAAGACCCAAGTTCAAATTCTTCCAATAGCATTTTTACTAGTATAACAAAACTAAAATATCAATAAATAATTATCATGATTAAAAAAAATAATATATATGAATATATTCTCACTTGGCTACTTCCAAAATATGTAATATATCAAAATAAAAGACTTCATCAATATCAAGAGTTGTAACAAACCAACTAAACATAACATTAAATAAAAGCTAATAACTACTTAAATCAAAACAAAGTAAAGAGAATGTTGAACAATTAATCGATTAACCCTCCAAATTTAAAAGTGATTTAATCTTCCTGTTCCAACACCTTAAAAAAAAAAAAAGCAAGCATACACATATCATTAAATTTTTAAATAATATAAATGCAACAAATACTTTTTTTATTAGTACAAAAGAGAATATTTAAAATAAAATTGTGGTCATAATCTTAAATTATATGATACTTCATTTATATATCATGAAAATTTAATTTTATTATTCTAACTACTCACATCATACCAATATCAATGTTCTCACATTTAAAAAGAAAAATACTTTCTATAACATTAACATGGATACTTAGTCAAAAAGAGAAATATTAGAAAGTTAATTTTTTGTTTTGATTTTTTCTTCAAACCATACTTGTTTCGAAGCCAATCTCCTCCACAAATGAGAGTTTTAATAGACTTTTGATTTAGTGGAGAACGATATTTATAATGAAGACACTAAATGAAGACTCTGAAACCACCGTTGAGACAGAAATTGCTAATATGTCCACTGCCATTTTAGATAAAACTTTGAATTTCATGCTATTGTTTTTCCACCACTCCAAAGCACTAAAAGATTTATAATGGTCTTCAGAAATGTAAACACTCTCATAAAGATAAACTTCTAATTCTGATTTTGTTTGATGAATGGCTTCTTTTTTCCGAACCATATTCAACATTTCATCAATTCCACTGATTTCATAATTAACCATATTAGAAGAAGCAATTAGACCATTAGTGTTAACTCCACTTATTATTGTCTCACCATGATACATTTCAACATATTCATCATACATTTCTTGTGATGGATTCTTCACTTTTTTCAACATTTTCAGCAGCCACATGCTCAGATTTGTAAATTAAAGGAAAACAGAATTTAATAACATATGATTTGTACCTAGAATCTAAAACACAAACTAGAGACATTACCATATTACATTTTCCTTAATATTTGTCAAAATTTTCTTTCATTGAGGTTGCCATTTCTCTCATGAAGGAATCTCTGATCTATTCTCAATAGCATCATCAATTATTTGTGTCACTCTCCAAATATCAGAAGATACAAATTTACAGTAGGATACTCATTATCACAAATGACATGAGTAGCAAGAATAAATTTTTTTAAAACTTTACAAATCTTCTCAACTTTCCTCGACCCCTACTTATAACCAGCAATATCGTATTTATCAGATATGCACCTACATACAAAGAACCTAGTAAGCAGGGACAGACCTAAAAACAATGATAAAGGGGCACTTGTCACCACTGTGTTTTTAATTTTTTTAAAAGATTATAATTATATATAATATATCACCATTTTAAATTTTAAATGATCTCATTATAAATAAACTAAACTCAATTAGTTAAAGGCCTAAATTCACTTTTTTATTTTTTTATTATTTTGACTATTATTTAACCTAATCAAATTTAGTTCTTGTGCCGTTATTTCCTTTATTCTCTTAAACTCTCTTTTTTTTTTTTATATTTTTAACCTTTTTTTATTCCTTGTTTAGTGGTCATCTTCTCTTCGTAAAAAAAGTACATTTTAAATTATCCATTTTTTTATATAATTCTCCATAACTCTATGTATCTTTCAATTTCATTATTTTTCTTTTTTGATATTTTCAATTACAAATTTTAATTCAAACAATTATAGTGTAGGTATATATTAATATAATGTTTTATTTTCTTCATGACTTTATATATTTTATTTTATTCTCAATTTATTCATCTTAATTACTTATTTTTTATCTTTTATTCTTTTACATGTAACTATGTTGCATATAAAATTTTAAAATAAATTGATTAATTTACTAATTTAGAATATATTTTTTATTTTTAGAAATAGTAATAAAAAATATTTTAATTATAATACATAATTAAATAGATGCATAAAATCTTTAATTCGATAGTGTATCAAAATTAAATTAAAAAATATTAAAAATTTTAATTATTTTAAAAAGAAAGAGATAAAAATAAGTATAAATTAAGTTTCTATTATTTTATATAAAAATACTTTTT
>NC_029786.2:4240400-4241723 GCF_000816755.2 Arachis ipaensis | reverse complement strand
TTATTACTGGTAAGTTTTGAAAACAATCCAATAGTATTTATATAACAATATCTACAGTTTTTTTAATAATAAATTTGAGTAAATTCAACACTAAAATATCCGTTAATATTTTTGGTGACTTTTTATTTTTTTTGGTGACTTAATATCCGTTAATATTTAAACATATTAACACCATGACATATATTAAAAGAACATTTACATATATATGTATAAATGGCTATGAACCACGAACCTGCAACAATATAACATGTAACGAACTGACTTTTAAAATGATATGCATATGACTAATTTGTAAAATGTAAATGATTGTAAAATATGTTAAATTTAAAACTAAATTAAAAAAAGAAGTCTTCTTTAAACTTCTAACTCAAGATTTATCTTTTTCAACTTCCTTCTTCCAATACACATAATTAGCAACTTTTTTTTTTCTTTTTTGCGTATCACTATCGTATTGGTCAGCCAAACGATAGTCACCGTAGCCACCAATATTATAACCACCAGAGATGCTACCATATACAAATAATCTACTAAGTCTTCAAAATAAAAGGAAAACCTTGAATTATGTGTTACATTCTAAGACTTTATTATTCGCATAAAACATCATTAATTACTAGCACAACACTTTTTGTGGGGACTTGGGAGTAGTTAAAAGTGAGGGTGTGGAGGGTTTTTTGCTGGGATTGGATTGCATTGGACATTTTATGGGCCAACGATTTAAAAAAACTAAACTGTTTTTAAAAAGGGCCGTTTTCCAGGCCTCTAAAAAGTTTTCATTTCACAAAAAAGAGTATTGGGCCTATATTAGTAGATTCATCTTTTTCATGTTACATCTTTGAAGCTATGACCGTTAAAACACACCCAATGACAAAAACGCAAAAAACAACACTCCCAAAATAACAAGTCCAAAAAACCCCCAAAATAATAATAATAATAAAAAAAGAATGTTCAAACGCAAAAAAATGTTATATGTATTATCTTTGTGTATATTTCTTTTGTGCATTTTTTATTTTTAATATTAAAAATAATTGATAGAAAAAAATATAAAGTAAACCGTAAAAAAGAAGGAAAAACGTAAAAAAAAAAATGACAATGACGATGATAATGATAATATTTGGGCGATGTATAAACACTCTCTGAAATAAAAGTAATTTTTGTTGTGTTTAGGTTAATTTGGTTGGACTTGGATGACAAAAATGCTTAAATACATAGTATAACTATTTTTCATTATTTGTAGTCATAGTGAAAAATTATTCTATTTATGACTTTATACAAAATGAATTTTAAAAATATTTAATATTATAAAAAATATTTTTTTAATAGGTA
>NC_029786.2:4233294-4239869 GCF_000816755.2 Arachis ipaensis | reverse complement strand
GAAAAATAACACAGAGACATACACAAGTATAAAATGAAAGTCAAATACTTCTGTAATTAATAATTACTATTTCAATTTCAGTATTTGCACTAAGGTTTAACAATTACCACACCATAGCATAAATCCTAGTGTGTTTCTATTTTAAAGTTGACGAGTATGGAAATTCATCAAATCGATTGTATTTCTACTATAAGAGGGACTGAGCCAAAGTCCAAAACATATCTAAAATCTCTCAAGTTATCTATGCAAATATCCCACCCAAAAAAAACTTATATACAATATATAAAATATATATTAAAAAATTTGTAAATATAGGTCTCATGAATACTAAAGGATATCCTTATAGTTATTTATCTATATCCTAACAAGATCATCACTAAGAGATGTTAGATATTTTCCAAAATTGTTCAACGTTAGTGGTCCTTAACTAAGTGGGACCTATAAATTAAAAACAAATAAAAAAAATAAATGAAAGAAAGTGGCTTTTAAGAGAGAGAGTTTTTGAGACTCTCACTTTTAAAAGAAAAAAGAAAGAAAACAGAGAGTTTCGGCGTCATGGGAGAAGAAGAAATTGAAAAAAAAGATAAATTATTTTTTATTCGATTAAATCAGTAAATTTATTCTATTTTTTATGAAATTTTAGTATGTTATTTTTTGTATAAAGATGAATATTAGAATATAATTTACTAGTTGTATTGCCTTTTTTTTGTCTGATTTGAGATATCCACTTTGTAGAGGGTTTATGTTGATTCCATCAGTTTTGATAATGTATCTTATTAATTGTTGAGATACCTTGTGCTACTAGAAAGACTGATTGTGTACTCATTATTTTGATAGTGGAAGATTTTACTAGACTAGGTCCGTGGGATTTTTTGTCCCCCTTTTAGGATTTTTCCACGTTAAAATTCTGGTATCTGATTATTTAATTTCTATCATTATATTTGTTACTTAGAGTATCTTTGGTATTGCTATTTAATTACACATGTTGTGGAAAATTTATTTTTAGTGCTTCCGCTGTTAGACAGGTTCTTCTTTGAACCTTTGTTGAGTTTTTCTCAACAAAGTGGTATTAGAGCTTTGGTTGTTTATCTCTCTGCTGATTAAATGGAGGAAAATACTCATGGAACAAATATGGTCAAATTGAATTCCCAAAATTACTCGATTTGGAAGACGCTCATGGAAGATATGGTGTATATCAAGGACTTGTATGATCCTATGGAGGGAGATAAATTCAAAGGTATTAAATCCGATG
The DNA here is from genome assembly GCF_000816755.2 of Arachis ipaensis. Taxonomy (NCBI): domain Eukaryota; kingdom Viridiplantae; phylum Streptophyta; class Magnoliopsida; order Fabales; family Fabaceae; genus Arachis; species Arachis ipaensis. Next base: position 4,238,617 of record NC_029786.2, on the reverse strand, counting down.
CTGAATGGAAGAAGATGAATCGGAAGACAGTTGCTTTGATTAGGCAATGGCTTGATCTTAGCGTGTATCCACATGTTGACACCGAAACGAATGCTGAGAAGATATGGAATAAATTGAAGGAGTTATATGAGAGGAAGAATGTGCCAAACAAAGCATTCTTAATTAGGAAGCTTGTCAATATGAAGTATATTAAAGGTAAATCAATGCCGGAGCACTTGAGCACCTTTCAGGAGATGGTGAACCAATTGACAAATAATAAAATCATTTTGAATGATGAGTTACAAGCCTTGTTGTTGTTGAGCTCTTTGCCTGATAGTTGGAAAGTTCTGGTTGTGACACTGACTAACTTAGCTCCTAAAAGAAAGTTGATGTTAGCAATGGTTAAAAATAGCATGCTGAATGAAGAAGTCAGAAGAAAAGATTGAGGTTTGATTAATGCCTCCTCCCAGTCAGAAGCACTTGTTTTAGAGTCACGAGGGAGAAGTCAAAGTAGAAAATCTCACCGTTCTGACAAGTCAGAGAATCGAAGCAAGTCAAGAGGAAAGTACAGCCAAGAAAGAAGTTCATTTCTCACCATTGTGGCAAGCCGGGGCATATCAAGAGGCATTGTAAGTTCTTTAAAAGAGAACAATCAAGGGAAAGAAATAAAGACAAAGGTAAAAATAGTGATAAAGAAACTACTGCTATTATTTATGAAGATGTTCTTATCACATATGATAAAAATTATGTGAATATTGTCTGTGATAATTCAACTTGGATTATGGATTCTGGTCCCTCATGTCATGTTACTCCAAGGCGTGAATTTTTCACTTCCTATACTGCTAGAAATTTTGGCAAGATCAAATTGGGAGATAAAGGAGTGTGTGATATCATTGGTATGGGTGATATGTGGCTTGAAACCAACATGGGATCAAGTTGCAGTTGAAGAACGTTAGGCATGCGCCAGATATGCGGTTCAATCTTATTTCAGAGAAGGCATTGGATCAAGAGGGGTATTGCACTTCCTTTGGTAGTGAAAAATGCAAGATTACCAAAATGGCTCTCATTGTTGCTAAAGAAGACAATAGTCTCACTACTCTCTACTGGTTGCAAGCAAAGTTGTGCAAAGAAGAGGTGAATGTAGCTGATGATTCCTCTTCTGATTTGTGGCATATACATCTTGGCCACTTGAGCGAGAAAGGACTAAGCTTCTTAGTCAAGAAACACTCACTTCCTGTGAAAGGTACAACTTTAGATATTTGTACTCATTGTTTTGTTGAAAAGCATGCTAGAGTATCATTTCATAGTTCTGGACCTTATAGGAGATCACATGTTCTAGATTTAGTTCACACTGATGTTTGCACTATGGATGCTAAGACACTAGGTGGTGCATCATACTTTGTTACTTTTATTGATGATTATTCTCGAAAAGTGTGGGCTTTTGTTTTGAAATCTAAAGACCAGGTGCTCGGTATCTTCAAACACTTTCATGCAAGTGTTGAAAAAGAAACAGGAAGGAAACTGAAATGTGTTCGAGCAGATAATGGTGATGAATATAGGGGATCCATTTGAAAAGTATTGTAAAGGACATGGGATCAAGCTTGAGAAGACGGTTCCTAAGACTCCTCAACATAATTGAGTTGCAGAGAGAATGAATCGCACTATCAATGATAGAGTCAGGTGTATGCTCTCTCATACAAAGTTGCCTAAATCCTTTTGGGGTGAAGCGATGAGGACTGCAGTAGATCTGATCAACCTTTTTTCTTCAGTTTCACTAAATGGTGATGTTCCAGAGAAAGTTTGGAAAGGAAAAGATGTCTCCTATAGTCACTTGCAAGTGTTCGACTGCAGAGCTTTTGTTCACATTCCAAGAGATGAAAGGTCCAAATTGGATGGAAAGTCAAAGAAGTGTATTTTCATGGGTTATGGTCATAGAGACTTTGGTTACAGATTATGGGATCCGGTGAACAATAAGATAATTAGAAACCGATATGTGATTTTTCTTGAAGACCAAACTATTGAAGATCTTGAGAAGACAGATAAACCAATAACTGTTAGACGTTCTGCTGATGATGAACCTGGTCCTTCTACTAGACCTCCTGTTGATGGGAGAGATGTACAAGTTGATAATGATGGTGATGATTTGCATGATGAACCTACACCTCAACCTGAGGTGCTAGATGTAGAAATTTCACCAGATGTTAAAGTTCCACCTAAACCACCAGTTGAGCCTAAATTGAGAAGATCTACTAGAGAGCGTCATCCTTCTCGGAAATACTCTCCTCATGTGTATGTGATGAACACTAAGACTGGAGAGCCAGAAATCTACCAGGAAGCTATGTATGATAAGCATAAGGAAGATTAGTTGAAAGCCATACAAGAAGAAATGAAATCCTTGTATGAGAATCATACTTTTGAATTGGTGAAGTTGTCGAAGGGTAAAAGAGTATTTAAGACTAAATGGGTGTTCAAACTGAAAGCGAATGAAAATGTCTCACGGCCAAGGTACAAAGCTTGATTGGTTGTAAAAGGTTTTGAGCAAAAGAAAGGTATTGATTTTGAGGAGATTTTTTCTCCAGTTGTGAAGATGTCCTCTATTCGAGTTGTGCTTGGATTGGCAGCTAGGTTGAATTTAGAGGTTGAACAGTTTGATGTGAAGACTGCATTCCTTCACGGTGACATAGATAAAGAAATTTATATGGAGCAACCAGAGGGTTTCGAAGTTAATGGAAAGGAGCACCTTGTATGCAAGTTGAAGAAGAGCTTATATGGGTTGAAGCAAGTGCCAAGGCAGTGGTACACGAAGTTTGATTCCTTTATGGAAGGTCATTGGTATAGTAAGACTTCTTCTGATAATTGTGTGTATGTTAAAAAATTCTCTGATGGTGATTTTATAATTCTCTTGCTTTATGTTGATGACATGTTGATTGTTGGTCATGACACTAAGAAGATTAAAAGTCTTAAGAAATATTTGAACAGATCATTTGCTATGAAGGATTTGGGTCCTGCAAAGAAAATCTTTGGCATGAATATCACTCGTGACAGGAAGAATGAAAAATTGTGGTTGTCACAACAGAAGTATATTGAGAAGGTTTTAGCGAGGTTTAGCATGAGTAATTTCAAACCTATTAGTACTCCACTTGCTAGTCATTCAAGCTGAGTTTGCAGCAATGTCCTACAAGCGAGAAAGAAAAAGCAGAAATGAAGAAGATTTCATATGCATCTGCAGTTGGCAGTTTGATGTATGCTATGGTTTGCACCAGGTCGGATATTACTCATGCCGTTGGAATTGTTAGTCGGTTTCTCTCTAATCCTGACAAGGAACACTGGCAAGCAGTGAAGTGGATTCTCAGATACCTTAATGGTACTTCCAGAGTGTGTTTATGCTTTGGGAGTGGCCAACCTGTGTTGGATGGTTACACAGATGCAGATATGGCTGGAAATCTCGATTCAAGAAAGTATACTTCTTATTATATGATGACTTTTGCAGGGGGAGCTGTGTCGTGGCAATTCCGACTTCAAAAATGTGTTGCTTTATCTACTATAGAGACAGAATACATTGCTGTTGTTGAAGTTTCTAAGGAACTCTGGTGGATGAAGAAATTTCTACAAGAATTAGGCATCAATTAAGAGAAGTTTGTGTTATTTTGTGACAGTCAGAGTGCTATCCATCTTAGCAAGAATCCGACGTTTCATTCCAGATCGAAGTACATAGAGTTGAGGTATCATTGGATACGTCAAGTGCTTGAGATGAAGTCATATGCACTTGAAAAGATCCATACTGATGATAATGGTTCAGATATGATGATTAAGAGTTTACCTGAAGTGAAATTTGATTCTTGCAAAGAGAAGGCGAGTTTGGTAGAACAACATATTCTCACTTGAGTTGGTGAGGGAAAGATTTGTTAGTGGGTCCCCAACTAAGTGGGGTCCACAAGTTAAAAACAAATAAAAAAATAAATGAAAGAAAGTGGCTTTTAAGACATTGAGAGAGGGAGAGAGAGTTTTTGAGACTCTCACTTTTGAAAGAAAAAAGAAAGAAAACAAAGAGCTTCGGCGTCGAGGGAGAAGAAGAAATTGGGGAAAAAGGGCAAGTCATTTTTTATCCGATTGAACCAGTAAACTTGCTCTATTTCTTATGAAATTTTAGTATGTTATTCCTGATGTAGAGATGAACATTAGGATATAACTTGCTAGTTGCATTGCCTTCTTTTTTGTCTGATTTGAGATACCCACTTTGTGGAGAATTTATGTTGACTCCATCAATTTTGATGATGTATCTTGTTGGTTGTTGAGATGCCCTGTGCTACTGGACTAAGTTCCGTGAATTTTTTGTCCCTCTTTTGGGAGTTTTTTCATATTAAAATTCTAGTATTTAATTATTTAATTTCTGTCATTATATTTATTGTTTGGAGTATCTTTAATATTGCTATTTAATCGCACCGATTGTGAAAAAATTATTTTTGATGCTTACGTTGTTAAACAGATTTTTGTTTAAATCTTTGTTGAGTTTTTCCCAACAAACAGGACAAGGTTATTATTATGACCCTGAAATCAGCACTAGATAGAACAAACAAGGCCTGTGACAAATAATGGATAACAATAGAATCAAGAACTCAAAACACAATCTTCATAATAGGATTGTCACAAGAGAAAATAAGGTTGTCTTTACTAGGGTGAAAGTCTAGTGACATCTCAGTTGAACCGTGTCCTATATATGAATGTTTGAAATGGATCAAAATAATCAGATAAATAGAACAAATGGCCATTTAAGAAACACCATTTAAGAAACACCTAAACTGATGATAATAAGAAAAATCTGACAATGAAAACACTTGATTTCTAAATCTAAGCTAAGAGAACTTTACTTAAAAAATAATTTGATTTTGACCAATGAAAATTTTGAAGAACTAAATCGAACATCAGTTATCAACTAAGTATGTTCTTTTAGTGTCGATTCAAGTCAAAAAATAATTTGATTTTGACCAATAAAAATTTTGAAGAACTAAATCGAACATCAGTTATCAACCAAGTATGTTCTTTTAGTGTCGACTTCAGGTTAAATGATTCTGTGCACCACAAAGATACCTGCATTGCAAAAAAGTATAATCAGAGAATGAAATTGATTTTACCATATACTAACAAATTTAAAGCAATTAAATATAGGGGTGGCAACACAACTTAAATTCGCGGATACCCATCTTATTTCTAACCGTTTGAGCGGGTAATTATCCGCCCCACACCGGAGCGGGTTTTAACGGGTGGGTTCTTGGGCAGGGCGGGACAGGATCGGGTTTAGGTTAAACCTGTCCCGATATATATAATATATATAAAATAATTAGTA
>NC_029786.2:4228037-4233061 GCF_000816755.2 Arachis ipaensis | reverse complement strand
AGCGGAATAAAGTTTAACATTTTACTATTCACAGTAGGAATGGAGTGGACTCGATACGAATTTTTGTAGAACTGGATGGAATTAGATAGAGTAAAAACCCGCCCCTACCCATTCCATTGCCACCCCTAATTAAACAAAAGCTTCTTCCAACAATCACTGACCGTAAATTTGGTCATTCCATGGTTGAAGCAAGATCAGTCTAGCACCTACCTTTTTATCATGGCCACCAGTAGCAAACAGCTTTCCATCTGAATGACAATTCTAATGCATCGAATTTAAATTATTAGGACTTCTCATATAAACATGCAAAATATTTATTCATGGGTATCTATTAAATTAGGATATTGATCTATCAGATTTATCATACCTTTGCCAATTAATTGATTTCTAATTTTATATTATATTATTTATATTCTCATTCTCAATCAATTTTCTCTAATTAATTTTTTTAAAATTATTTCTAACCTATAGAACATCTCAAAGTTACAAAATAGAACATCATCCTTTAGACAATATTATCAAAAACAAATAGATAATTGATTTATCAAAGTTTACGTATAAAATATTTACACCAACAATTGAAGAAGAACCTATTTGCTTAAAAATTAAAAATGATTATATTAGATAAAAAAAATACAAAACAAATATATTTATTACATTTTCAAAACGAATTTACAAAAAAAATATTTTTATTATTTTTCGGGTGATGAGCTTTCGTGAAGATATCAGCAGTCTGATCCAGTGTTCCAACAGCAATGAGACGAACAGCATCAATAAGGATTCGTTGCCGAACAAAATGACAATCAATCTCAATGTGTTTGGTGCGTTCATGAAACACATCATTATGGGTAATCTGAATAGCACTGCGGTTATCACAAAAGACATCAGTAGGGGACGACTGAGGAGCACCCAGATCTTCGAGAAGCCAACGAACCGAGATAACCTCAGCAGTGGTGTCAGCAAGGGCACGATACTCAGCTTCTGTGCTTGAGCGAGCAGTGAACGTTTGCTTCTTAGCACGCCAAGAGATGAGAGCGTCGCCAAGAAACAAACAATAACCAGTAGTAGAACGACGATCAGTGGAATCACCAGCCCAATCAGCATCAGAGTATGCCTGAAGGGTCAAAGAGGAATGGGCAGAAAAATAAAGGCGATGAAAAAGAGTGCCTTTGACATACCGAAGAATGCAAAGAACTGCCGCATAGTGAGTAGTACGGGGAGCAGACAAGAACTGGCTGAGGACATGAACTGGATAGGCAATGTCTGGTCGGGTGACAGTCAAGTAGACGAGACCGCCAACTAACTGGCGATAAAGTGTCGGATTATCCAAAACAGTGCCATCCATAGGGGTAAATCGAACATTAGGCTCAAGAGGAGTAGACTCGGTGCGACTATCTGTAATCCCAGCGCGAGCAAGGAGATCTGAAGCATACTTAGCCTGAAAGAGATAAATGCCATCATCTGTGGAGATGACCTCGAGACCAAGAAAATAGCTGAGAGAACCAAGATCCTTCATCTCAAAAAAAGTTAATATAAATCTGAGGCAACTCACAACGATTAGTCATCAAATAGACCCAAGTAAAACGGGAATAATCATCAATAAAGAGAACAAAATATCGAGCCCCTCCCATAGAAGCGGTGGGAGCGGGTCCCCAAACATCAGAATGAATAAGATCAAAAGGAGAGCATGCAATAGAGGAATTATTATTAAAGGATAAGGCAGGTTGTTTTGCAGTGTGACAAGAAATGCAATCTAAAGGCTCATTTTGAACTTGACCTAAAACACCCGTAGATATAAGAGGACATAATTTGCCTAAGGAGCTATGGGCAAGACGTCGGTGCCACAAGTGAAGAGTAGATGGAGAGGAAGCAGCACAGAGATGGGTAGAGGGAACATGAAGGTTCTCGAGCTCAAATAAGCGTCCAACCTTACATCCAGTCCCGATGATCTTTCCCGTCCGACGATCCTGCACACGACATCCAATCAGCATCCTCCTTGGATTTGGAGGCACCATCTTTGGATACAGTTGGCTTAACAGGACAAGCAATATCACCAGTCACATATCGCCATAATTTTCTCCCTTTAAGAAATCCTCGCATGGCTTCAACCCAATGTGCATAGTTGGAGCCATTAAGAATAACAGGGATAGGCTGAAAGACATCCGGTTTTTCCATAGTAATAGAAGAAATAGCAAAGGAAGAAGAAAACTGCAAATTCGGGGCAGAAAACGAGAAAACAGAGCGCGAAATCGGAAAGAGCTCACCATAAACCTTAGGGAGGGTCCACTTGGCAGCCACGTCAGCGAGTGACGACACGTGGCAGTACCGGAGAGGCGGAAGGAGGCACGTTGGCGCACAGGTGGCACGCGGGTCGCAGGGCGGGTCGGGTTGCTCAACCAGCTTACCTTGTGACACGTGGACGCTCCAGGGACGTCCGATCTGCACGAAGATCCAACGGCTGCTGAAGCCTCTGGATGAGAAAGAATGGTGGTGGGCAGCAATGTTCTGACGGCGCGTGGAGGCGCGTGTGGTGGTCGTTGGCGGCGATCTCGGCGGCGTTGGAAAGCTGACGGAGAGAAGAACACGATGATGCCGGAGGTGACGAACCAAAGTGTCGGAAAAGAGAACGAAAAAGGAGGCCAAAGAACACTGCCGACAAGGAAAAACAAAGGGGCTATGAACTAATATTCATTGAAAAAAAAAAGACCTAAACTCTTGATACCATGATAGAAACAAGAGACTGAGAGAATGATGTGAAAAGTGTATGATTGAGTTGTATCTCAGGTACAATATACAAGGGGTATTTATAGGTGCTAAATAAATCAAAGTAATAAAGACATAGAATCCTACAATTAATGTACAGATATGCTATATAAATATAGACAATGCTAATTGATCTAAATTGATTCTAATGATTCTAATTGATCCTCTAACAATAAAATATTTTAAATAAAACATCCTTTAAATTTAACATTAGTTTACAAAAATTTAAATTAATTTTTAAATAATATAATATTTATTAAAATTTATTATATACTATTATTAATTTACTATTCCACGGGATGCGCAGGTCTCACTCTAGTTTCACGGTTACGATGAATGCATTTCCAGACGATTCCAATAATGTTCAACTTCCTTACTAATTCTTTAATAACTAACACTTCCAAGGTACTACCTAAGGGAAAAAGAAAAATAGAAAAAGTTGTCACAGTAAATTAGATTGATCATCTTATGATATGAAGTACTTGACTAACCAGTGCACATTGCTTAGCATCAGGGAAATAAAAAATAACGACATTTAAATTCTTTCAAGACACTTGAGTTTCCCTAATTAATTACTTGCATGCACAATGAAGCTTCAAACCTGCATCTTTGTCATCTGCCTTTGTTTTTGCTCAATGCTGTCACGAGTTTGTTAGGAAGAACTCAAGTCTGGAATGAGAGAGAATAGGAAGCAGTATTTGGATCTTTGACAGCTTTGAAGATCGACACTCATCCCAAAGCGGCCCAATTTCTTTTAGTTTTGCTGAATCAATAAGCAGCTTTTCAGTGCAAGTAAATAATGATTAAGAATCATACTCAGGATCCACTTGAAAATATTAGTATTGTTAACAATTTCCATTTCCTTAGCTATGTTATCCCATATGAGAGTTGAAAGAGTAGAAACTAGAAAGTGGACCAGGTTAATTAAAAAAAAAACTAAATATGCTAAAATTATTAATAAGAACTATGAAAATTTTATTTAAAAAAAATGACCATGTTGTTTTTATTAAATGACAATGTTATTCTTTAATATAGTATTTTTTTCTCATTTATCATATTTCACATTCCCAAAATTAAGTTCTTAAATTTACAGTTTTATTACCTATTAACCTTTTTATTATATTTGTAATCCAAAAACCTAAATTGGATTCATTTTATCTTATCATCACGGATTAGATGAACCTTTTAACTTATTTATAATCTTTTCAAAGTTTTATTAATTTTTTCGAAAAATAGTAGGAGGTTATGTGTTCAAAACGGTTAAACAATTTTTTAAGTGGAGATTAAACCCTAAAAAATTTTAACTATACAAATATTTATCTCATTTTCAAAATATCTTATGTGAATAACATGATTCATGTTAGACTAATTAGCTTGTCTACAATTTTTTATAAAATTATATATAAAATCTTAGTGCATTGACTACAAAATTGTATAAATGTTTTAATTAGCCCTAATCAAAGCGCCTTTTTTAAGGGAAGACTAATTTTTGATAACATTTTGATTGCACATAAATGTATATACTATTTAAAAAATAAAAAGATAGGTCTTTAGACTGAAATAGCAATCAAATTAGACATGAATAAGATTTATAATTGAATGAAGTGAAATTTTTTGTGGTTCATTTTGGACAAACAGATTCACTAGATCTGAAAACTGGTCACAACTATTTCTTATTCCATTGTTGTGAAAGGTCAATCTATGATTATTTTTTAAGGTAAGTATTAATTTTTTTTGCTTCAATTTTTACTCTATGTTTAATTTTGTAAAATGTATAAAAATTATGAATAGTTGATGGTTTTGTTATGTGTTTTGCAGCTTTAAAAATGGAAAAAATTGACACTGTCAGAGACATTATTATTAGAAGCACATTCTCTCGAACCTCTCCAAATGCCGCTATTCTTCCTGTCATTTAGAATTTTTAAAATATTATTTTTATATATTTTTTTTTGAATTTCTGTTTAATCAGATATCCAATTATTTCAACGGATCCAATTCGTTCTTAAGCGATTTGGATGCATATTAAAAAGATGCAAAATCGAACTAATTACAATTTAATTAGTTCGATCTCATTTCACCCCAAACCCGAATCAATCTCACCAATAAATAAGGATGCCAAGCGAGAAAGTCCGTCCCGTCCCGTCCCATCCCGCCCTGCTAAAAGTCCGTCTTTTGGCAGGATGGTCCGCTCTGCCCCGCCTAATGAGACAGTCTTGAAAGCTCACCCCACCCCGTCTAACAGCAGGCTAGCGGGCCAAATC
>NC_029786.2:4226884-4228012 GCF_000816755.2 Arachis ipaensis | reverse complement strand
GTATTTATAATTACAAATACTAATAAACATAATCATAAACCAAGTTTTTTGAAACAAAATAATAAAATCAACATTGTCCAAAGTAAAATAAATATTGTCCAAAATATATAATTAAACATCTACAAATTTAGAATATAATCAATCAAACGTAAAATATAATCTAAAACACTAAATTAGAACATCTTTAAAAAAATTCTAAATCCAGTGGAAAAGCCCGTCCCGCCCCGCCAAAGCCCACGGTTTAAACAGTACGAGATTAGATAGATTCTTTTATGTGTGAGAGTCTCAATTTTCTAGCACAGTTGACTTTTTTTGGCGAGTTACGCGGGCCGGTCCGACAAATTTAGGCACGTTTGCCACCCTACCCGTGAACACCCTTACAAATAACCTACTAAGTTTTCAAAATAAAAGGAAAACCTTGAATTATGTGATACATTTCAAGTCTTTATTATTCGCGTAAAACATCATTACTAGCGCAGCACTTACACTTTGTTTGGATGTTGCAAAGAAAATGAAAAGAAAGAAAATAAAAGGAAAGAAAATACGAGGAAAGAAAATGGAAGGAAAAGTTGAGTTATTTGTATGTTGTTTGATTTATCTAATACATATAATGTTTAAATATAAATTTTTATTATAATAATATATTAAAACTAAATTTATATTAATATTTGTCAATAATAATATAATTAAGGGTAGTATTAGAAATACAAAATTATATCATTTTTCTTCTTATTTTTTCGCTTGTGATGGAAAGAAATTTTTTTTAGTGGGATCCATACAAAAATTTTCTTTCCTTTCTATTTTCTTTGATAATCAAACAAAAAAAAATATCATTTTCTATCCATTTTTTTTCTATTCATTTTTTTTCCATTCATTTTCCATCAAACCAAATAAAGTATTATTGTTGGAACTTGGGAGTAAAGTTAGAGGTGACGGTGTGGAGTTTTTTTTATTGGATTGGACTTTTATGGGCTAACAATGTTAAGAAAAATAGACTATTTTTAAAAAGGCCCGTTATCCAGGCCTGTAAAAAGTTTTTATATCACAAAAAGAGTATTGGACCTACATTAGTAGATTCATCTTTTTCATTTTACATGTTTGAAGCTATGACAGTTAAAACACACTCCC
>NC_029786.2:4226043-4226815 GCF_000816755.2 Arachis ipaensis | reverse complement strand
TCTTCTATAATATAAAAAAGGAGAAAGTCTAAGGGCCCGACTTTTATTAAAATCTGGCCAACACTTAATCAGCAAAAAAAAAGTAATTATACATCATTAGATGTAATCCCACACCATTAAAAATACTAATAATAACTAATTGATAGCTACAAAATATAAAATCGGCTAGCCTCCTAGCACTCCTAAAAACAAAAATAAAAAAGGTTAAATTTACATTTTTGATATTAGTGAAACTTTAATCCATAATCATTTATTAAGAGAACAAAAATAGCATTTTCACTAACCTCACTTATTTATTTATTTATTTATTATTACTGTTATGTATGTTAATCCACTAGTTTAACTGTTTAAGTGTTAAATGACTAACACTCAATCGCATCCATCGATCTTATACAAAAATAATATGGATGGTTTAGATTTAGCTAATTGAACACTCTCTCTAGTTACATTTTCTCTCTTCCCTATCCTCTTCTATTGTGGGTAAAAATTTTGTTCCTTCTTCTCTCATTATTATTCATCTTTTTCTTTTTCTCTTTCACTTTCCTACCAATCCTACCTTTAATATTACTTTCTCCATTTTTAGCTATCAATATACAACCATTCTTAGATTTCATAAGAAAAATAATGTTTGATGGCATGGATTGATCATCTAAGAAATATACTAGGAAAAGAGTTGACTCTATATGCAATTAATTAATGTCAAATCTGAATAAAATAAAAGAATGAAGGTGGTGGTAATAAGATTGATAAAAACAAAAAAAAAAAATAAATG
>NC_029786.2:4212209-4226020 GCF_000816755.2 Arachis ipaensis | reverse complement strand
TTGAACGTTTGAACGTTAACAATGTTAACATTAAAATAAGAACTTCAAAAAGGGAAAAGCTTAATGTCTAAGTTAGTGATAGCAAAGAATAGTTATATATATAATTAGAAAGCTAACTATTTTCAATTAATCCATTTTTCGAAGTTATTTTTTTTCTCGAATTAAATTCTAACTATAAATCCTAAATTCTTTGAAATAAGAGTTAAAAAAATAAATTTACAATAGAAAATAATTAATATTAATTAATTAAAAATTAATTCTTTATACTTATTCATATAAAATTATAATGACCTAATGCATTGTTGAATTATTCAACAAATCAATATCATGTTAGATGATATCAAATTTTATCCATTTTATTTCTCCAACAATCAAAAGCTTGGTCGACTTCAAAGTCAAATAAACAGATAGATAAGGCATAAGAGTATATTATTATTATATTCTTAGCTTCTTCTTCTTCTTGACAAGATCAAAACCAATAGTTTCTATATATATATATGAAAAAGGACAAAGAATATGATCAAGTTGCATAGGGTAGAGTATAGTGGTGAAATTGATATATGCCTTAATGGGATGACAACGCAACCTTTTGGTATATTTTACAATTGAGGAAATATTCCCTTTATAGAAAGGGGTAAATTAAAGCTAAGGTTGTGGATAGGAATTGAAATAAAAGGATTTGTATCGGATCATATATATGTTTTGCTTATAAAAAATACAGCCAAAACTTATCATTAATTGTCGCAATAATTAATAAATACTAAATAAAATAAATTATGATTATTTTTGGTTAATTTTTTTTGATTATCAAATATTTTCGTTTTATTTTATACACCCTAACTTTAAGCGGGAATTTTTGGGGACTTTAATGATATCACTGACTAATCTGAAAAGATTAGTGATGGACTCAAATCTCTTCAATTAATTTTAGCATTCAATTATTTTATTGATAATAATAGTTTAATAGATTTGGATAGGTAAAAGAAGACAATTTATATGAATTAATAAGCAAAAAACTGAGAAGTTAGTAATGAAAAGATTGGACAGATTTATGTACAGTGATCAGTGGCTAGCTAGTTTCTCACATACAACTGTTTTGAAGTTTTTGAAGACTGGATTCGACTATTTATTGCTTATTCTTGACACTAACCTGAATAGAAACATTCAAAAAGAATATTTAAGTTTCAAGAACGGTGGTATGAGATTGAAGATGTCCGAAAAATAATTTAAGAAGCTTGGAGGGTTGAAGTTGACAGATCTCCAATGTACAAACTGGCCCAAAAATTAAAAAATTATAGCACCGAATTGTGGTGTGGCAACAGGCAAGAAAGTCTAATTTCAGAAAAGTAACAGAAGAAATTGAAGGCCAACTGGAAGAGCTAAGATCTGCAAGTATCTCTGGTGGGGATGAGATTTTTGAACTAAAGAATCGGCTAAAAGTGGCTTATTTACAAAAACAATGTTACTAGAAGGAGAAGTTTAGAATTAAATGGCTGAAAGAGAGTGATAAAAACACTTTTTTTCATCAAAAAGTTAAAACAAGAAATTAAAGAAATAGGATTTGGAGGCTAGTTGAAAGGAATGGAGGGATGGCAACAACTAATTCGGCCATAGCAATAGTGGCTGAGGATTACTATAGAGAGATTTTTTCTTCTTCCATCCAGGCAGACCCGGAATCCTTCTTAGCTGATTTTGAGCCAAAGGTTATAGCTTCCATGAACTAGAGATTTTAAAGACCAATCTCTATGAAAGAGGTAAAAAGAGCGACTTTTAGCATCCACCCCAAAAGTGCTCTAGGAGAGGATGAAATGATGGTGAAGTTTTATTAATTCTTGTAGAAATTAGTAGAAGGTAATGTGTTCAAAGCGGTTAACAGTTTTTTGGTGGAGATTGCATCCTAAAAGGTTTTAACCATACAAATATTTGCCTTATTCTCAAAATATCTGATGTAAATAACATGACCCATATTAAACCAATTAGTTTGTCTACAGTTTTTTATAAAATCATATATAAAATCCTAATGCAATGGCTGCAAAGTTATATGAATATTCAAATTAGCCTTAATCAAAGCACCTTTCTCAAGGGAAGGCTAATTTTTTATAACATTTTGATTGCGCATGAATATATGTACTATTTGAAAAACAAAAAGATAGGTCTTCAGACTGAAATGACAATCAAATTAGACATGAGTAAAGCTTATAACCGAGTGGAGCGAAATTTTTTGTGGTTCATTTTGAAAAAGCTTAGTTTTGGGGCTAGATGGATTAACTAGATCTAAGAACTGGTCACAACTATTTCTTATTTCGTTGTTGTGGAAGGTCAATCATATGGTTTTTTCAAACCAACTAAAGGTATCTAACAAGGAGACCCTCTATTCCATATTTTTTCCTTTTCTGTGTAGAATGTCTTTCCTTTTTGCTACATAAGGCGGAACAAAATAGACAGATTCAAGGATTACAACTTAGTAGACGATACCTTATTATCAATCACCTTCTTTTTGCTGACGACTCTATTCTCTTTTGCAAATCCTTTGGTGAGTCATGTGACAGAATTCTCGGCCCGTTGTTTGACTATGAAAATTTTAGTGGGCAAAAGGTCAACATGGATAAATTAGCAATCTTTTTCAGCAACAATACTCTCAACACAGTTAGGATTTTACTGACAGTTCGGCTGAATATATCACATATTGATACGCAAGATAAGTACTTATGCCTCCCTTCTATCGTCAATAAATCCAACAAAGCTACTTTTAATCAAAGAAAAGGTACAAAAGAATCTTATGGGATAGAACGCAATGTTCTATCTAAATTAAAGGAGGAAAACATGTTTCCATCATAGCAGTTGGCGAAGCTATTCCTATCTATACACTGTCCTATTTTAAACTTTTAGATACTCTCTTATCTGAAATTCATAGCATGTTCACTCAGTTTTGGTGGGAGTAGAAGGGGACAGAGAGACGTATTGGATTGGGTTAGTTAGGATAAGATGACTCAGAACAAAAAGAAGGCGGCCTTAGTTTGAAGGAATTACGTGCTCAGAACCTAGCTCTATTGGAAAAACAACTTTGGCGACTAGCTATGCAACCTAATTCTCTACTAAGCAGAATGTTAAAAGGCAAATATTTTAGGTATGAAAATGCACTAACAGCAGAAGTTGAAAACTTACCTTCTTAGAAATGGCATAGTATTCTGGAAGACCGCAAAGTTGTAGATAAGGGATTGAACTGGAAAGTAGGCGCTGATTGCGATATTAAAGTGTTTAGGGATCCTTGGCTGCCACTAATTTTTCTTTTTGCATTAATTGGACTCAATCTATCCATCATCATAATCACTCAATCTTCTGGGTGAAAGACCTCATGCTTAGTCCACAAACATGGCACTAGAACCTGATTTATAGCTTTTTTTTTCTCTGAAATTGTAAATAGAATCCTGGCTATTAATTCTGCAGTTAGAGAAGATGAATTATAATGGTGTCTCAACAAGACAAACAAATATGATGTAGCATCAGAATATAATATTTCTTATCATTTCTACCATGTTGCAGTTGATTATTGTCTAGACGTAATGAAAAACTCCTAACTCTGGTCTCACCTTTGGAAATTTGCAATCCCCCCTAAAATCTACCTCTTTTTTTGGAAGACGTTCCACGAAGTCCTACTAGTGATGATTAACCTCAATGCAAGGTTTTCTCCCACATAGCCAGAGTGTTCTCGCTACTATAATGATTATGAATCAATCAACTATTGTCTGATTACTCGTCCGTTTAAGCAAGTATCGGAGATTCGAATCTTACCTTGTGTATGCAGCAATTTATTGGCCAGTGACAGACTCTTAAATAGAACTCCGATCTACAATAAATTAGTCTTTAACATATCGAATTGGAAGGTGTGCTTTTCAACCATGCAGTCAATGGTACGGCAATGTAGGACCCCAAAGAGGCCCAACTATATCTAACTGCTTTTGAACATTAAATCATTAATACATAGAAACAACATTTTTCGGTTTTCGACTCCTTAACCAATGTTACTATTAAAAGTTTAAAACCTTTGTAATTTTATAGAATATATAAGAGCTTTCTAGTGGCTATAGACGTTATTATCTTCTGTCACATTCTTGGATATTACTTTTGGAAAAATTTTAAATGTTGATTTTAATTATAAAAAATATATAATATATTAATTAAAATTAATGATTAAAATTATTAAAATATTAATACTCCAAGAATATTTAAAAAATTTTCAATATTTTTTTTCTATTAATGACTTATTTTTCCTTGATAGAGACAAACAATATTTCTCTCATACAGGAACCTACTTAGGATAAAATATCTAAGAGGAAAAAGCCACTTAGGATGAACCCTTTTAAGGTAGCTAGTTAGGTTCTTCATTTTGGAAGTGTATGAAAATTTCAATTGGCAATCAGAGAATAAAAACAAAAGTATACATACATAAATAATGTTATAAGAATTAAAAAAAAAAATTGTTGTAAACTCATAAAATATTTGAGTAAATTATACTTTATTTATTGGTAAAATAAAATTTTATTTTAGTGAAATATAAATCTTATTACAAAAAAATATTAATTTATATAACTTTAATTATAAATACATAAAATAAAACTTATTACATAAAATATTAATTTGTATAACTTTAATTAGAATTTAAAAATACATAAAATGCAATTTAATTAAATATTTTATAATAAGAATTTATCCTTGATATAACTAATTAAGCATGCCCTCAAAATGCATGGTTCAATTCAAAAGAAGAGTCAAAAAATTTTTGTTTGGTATCATTTTCCACATAATTGACTGACAGATTTTGAAAATGAGCCTATCATAACACAACACCTTTGAAGCTTGTTATTTTTGATATGACACCTGTTTTTGGTTACGTGTTCAATAATTCCTTGAAAAACATTGTAACCTATTTGGTTCATTTTGGGAAGGTAAAGCATAAAAGTAAAGCATATATATGTGGTCCAACATTGCAGTTAGGATAAGGTTTTGAGTTCTGACTTCTGATTAATTACCATAACTTTTGTTTTTTTCTCCTAAAATTATGGGTCCCTACTCAAACTTTTGTTACTAGGTTAAATTATTGGTTCTGCTCCACTTCTAATCTTTTTTCTCTAATTGGTGTAGGCTAAAAGGATAATTTTCTTTTTAAAATATAGTCAATTGAAATAAAATTAAAGAATTATTTTAATATGTAAAAGAAAATGATTACAAAAACAAATTCTACACTAAAAATTGGACAGCATTTACCTAGGATGAAGCAACTACTTTGATGTTAATCCTAAAGGTTGATTGGAAATTTGACAAAACATAATGGATTTGAATTTTAATTTCTTACATCTTATCATCATCACATGCATGAGTTTGGCTGCATATACTGCCATCCCTTTCTTTCTTTTATATATAATAAGACATAAAACAAATAATGAATCTAAGTAAAACTATTAAAAGAATCCCAAGGGTGAATTTAGAGGGTAAACTCCCTCTAATAATGAATAGGTAAATAATAAACAAGAACATAATAATTGATGAGAGGGCCTCTTGTAAGAATATTTTAAACATAATTAGATCATAGATATTATCATTCGGATTTTTATAATAAAAAATAATATTAATAAAATATGAGTAATTATATATTTTTTTTATATCTGATAGTATATAAAATGATGACAAAATATTAAATTTAAATTAAAGGTCATTCCCTCTCTCACATGTACATTAATTTTTTTTTTCTTTTTGAAGAAAAAAAAGGAAGAATTAATAAAGCTAAGTGAATTATTTCAAAAAACAAAAATTAAATATATTTTCATTTTGAATTCAATAATAATAAAAATATATATGATGATGACTCTAGCTAGTAGTCTAGTAAATAATTTATATGGACAAATTTAAATCTTATTTTACTTATGCCAACCATACACACTTTGTTGTTTTCTTTTTTGTCAATGAAAAAGAAAAGAGCATATCTCGAAGCCTCGAGAGAAACCCAAGGAAAATGACACATTGGCTTATATAATAAAAGTGCATGAATTAACATACTAACCATCTTATTGGATATATGTGTAGAAAGAAACTAATACTATTTAATTACTATGTGCCTATACCTATTTTAAAGTTTAACCTAGCTAGTTTTGAAATATTGATGATTGGTTGAAAATTGAAATTTTTCGTCGCTTACGGTATTTTTTAGTCTGACAGATTAATTCCTATACCTATTTTAAAGTTTAACCTAGCTAGTTTTGAAATATTGATGATTGGTTGAAAATTGAAATTTTTCGTCGCTTACGGTATTTTTTAGTCTGACAGATTAAAGATTAATTTATCATAAATTTAAATTTTTTAATTAAAAAATTTATTTTTAACTAATAAATTTATATATACAAGACAGAATTTAAATTTTCAATACTTATTTAAATAGACGAATGAATTGACTACTTCATCAATTTAAATCGGTTATTAAAAATTGAAATATGACCTTCCACTTAGGTTTAAGGGAAGTGACATAAAGTTGTAATAAATTAAAGGACATACCCCTATACCATTATTTTGTCTCAAATAAAGGAACTTGAATTAACCAATTGCATTGAACCAAGTAACATGTTACACATGAAATGAAATACCCTATGCACATGTTCATGTTCTTCCATATTAAAGGCTTCCATAGCAATAATAGGGTTTGTATCTTTAAAGGTTTTTTGTTGGAACACTTGAAAGTGTTTAATTGGCTTTCTTCCAAAACGGAGAGGCACAAGCATAGAGGTTGCAAGTGACAACATTAATTGATTCACGTAAAGAGGTAAATGGATCTTTATATATTAATTGAGTGGTGGCCAAATAAATATGTCTAGCAATTTCGTTAACTTTCTACTTCATGCCACCCCCAACATGATCACAACATTAAAGAACCCTCTTAATATATATGTTTATTTCTTATTTAAATGATTATGTAAAAAAAATTAAAAAAAGGTAATTTACGTAATTAAAATATTTTAAAATTTTTTTTATCACATATTATAACTTTTCGAAACACCAGACAAAATTACAACTTTTTTATTTATATATAAACCACAACATCCTGACACGGATTAGCTTTGCACGTAAACCACTGCATCCTGACGCGGTTTACGTTAAATTGCTGCAAGCACATAAATCACTATATTCTATAGCGGTTTACGAAGGAATGACATCCATGAAAAAATCGCGACACCATAATTTATCTCTTACTCTAGTAAATATGCAAATGAATGATGGATGTGAGCTCTTAATAATATAGTAATAACTCCATAATTTCGAGAAGTTGAGTTGTTGAGTTTGAATCCAATTATATGTACTATAAATTCTTTATACATTATCATCCATTGAGTAATGTTAATGTTTTCAAATTTATTCCATTATGTCTCCAATTGTGAGTACAATCGGAGTTATTTTTATATTTTTTTTGTTTGACATTATAAATTTTAAGAAAGTTAATGTACTGGTATACTTGAAAAAAAAATATTCTATAATTTTTTTAATAAAGTTTACAATTGGAGGCATAACGGAATAAATCTAAAAACATTAACATGACCCAATGAATAATACTGTAGGAAGAATTTATAGTAGATATAATTGGATTCAAACTCAACAACTCAATTTCTCATAATCATGGAGTTATCACTCTATTATTAAGAGCTCACATCCATCATTTATTTGCATATTTGCTAGAGTAAGAGACAAATTATCGCGGTTTCTTCATGGACGACATTCCTTCATAAACCGCAGCGGTTTATGTGCTTGCAGCAACTCAACGTAAACCGCGACAGGGTGTAGCGGTTTACGTGCAAAGCTAATTCGCGTCAGAGTATCACGGTTTACATATAAATAGAAAAATTACAATTGCGACTGGTGTTTCAAAAAGTTGTAATTTGGTAAGCTTTTTCTCCAAATATTTTAGTTACATAAATTCCCCTTTAAAAAAATATAAATTAACTTATCTATGAACTTTATGATAATTTCATTTATTAAGCATGTAATTATTTATTCTTAACTAAACATGGATACAATTCAAGACAAATTAAAGATATAAATATGAAAAAATATTAAATAAGATAGATATGGTAATATATAAATCACTACAAAAAATTCGTCAAATACCATCAGATTTATCGACGGATTTAGCGTTGAACATTACCGTCGGATTTATAAACAGTTGTAACGCAAAATTCGTTGCATCAAAGTTTTACTGGCAAATTGAATTTTCTGACGGTAAATTTGTAGGTAATAATTAGAGGAAAAAAGTGTAGAATAGGCACGAAAGTTTGCGTGAATTTTACCGTCAGATAAATCTGACAGTAATCCAGTTTAGTTAAACGCTGCGTTTTGGTGACATACACGATATCCGATGGTAGTGTGCCATAAAATTGAACGACCAAACCCTCTCCCGTTTAATTCGAAAACACCTTCTCTCTCTAAACTCTCTTCTCCCTTTCTTTCTCTAGCCTCGCGTTGTACCAGCCGCGACGCTGATAAGCGTCCGCCTCCCGCGCTGCCGCCATCTTCCAACCGCATCGCACTGCTGCCGTTGCCAGCCAAGCACCGCCACTGCTTCTTTGTTCTGCATCTCCCTCCCCTGTCCTTTGTACAGGTTCTAGTTTAATTTTCCTTTAATTTTTTTAGGTTTTAATTGAGTTAGGTTAGTTATATGTTAATTTTCTGTTAGTAAATGAATTAGTTTGTATTATATTGTTGAAAGTGTTAGAAATTGAATTGAATTATTGAAAATTACTGTTGAAATTGATTGAAACTTGTTTGATTGTATGAAGATTCAATGTTTTATTGTCGATTTTGATGAATTGTGATGCTGGAATTGTCTAAATGATGTTTAATTTTTTGTGAATGCTATGGTGCCTTTGAAATTGTGTTTAACTTACCAAAAAAGACAAATAGATAATATTTAATAAATTTTAAATATTTTACTTTTTGCTTTAAATATTTTATTTGTTATTTTTAAAAACAAATTAGACAATTTAGACATCATAATAAAAAGCACCATAAAACTTACCTTAATTTTTACCTGTTTAATTGTTGAAAATATTTTGATTGTTTGGATAATTGTGAACTCATTGAATGTGTTTCATGAAAATCCATATAAATAATTGGTTACTAGTTGACGTGTTCCATCAAAATCTATATAATAATTTGTGAAATTGTGAATTAGTATTAGACAATTAGTCAACAATTGTGCATGAATATCAAATTTGACTGCTTTTTTATACAAAAATTTATAATATCATAATTAGTTATTAACTTATTATTGAGTCTCTATAGTAAGTTTCTAGATTAATTTGAAATTATTTAATCCGAATTTATTTAACTTGTCATTTTGGTATAGCAATTAGTTTTATACTATTTTTCAACTAAGTATTTAACTTCACCTTTTTATAGACCAACATACAACTATACATTGATATTACTTTAGTGATTGGATTAATATTATGTGCACAAACTACTTATAGAAATGTATGTTCTTATAGTTTTGGCAAAGGTTTTTTTTTTTTTAAATATTATTGTTTACAATTATTATAAGCTGAGTTGAATAAATATAAAATAATTCATCCATGAAACACATGGTATTTGTGTTCCCATATGGGTAAATAGTAATGCTACACATAACATCATGTGCTAATTAATCCCACTTTATTAATGGATTTAGAAATTCACATATCTCTTTCAAACAATGATATTTTAAAGATTGAGTTTATATTCTCCATTCAAAGAGATAATATTCCAAAGGATTCTTTGATAATTGCTGGAAACAAAAGGGTAGGAAGGAATGAAACCAATTTTTTGAAGTTAATCCTAATTACTTTACAATTAAACCAATTCAAAGGTTGGAACGATGAATGTTTATTAGCTAGTTAATGTGAAAATGAATTTGTGTCTTTCTTGATGAAATTACTGAATTGATGTGAAATGCTGCTGATTTTATGTTGAATATACTAAATTTGTAGAAATTGATATAAAAAGAATACTTATTTTGTTGCAAATTTGTTGAAATCCGAATGTTGGATATGTTGGATGAAATTCTTGTAGGGTGGAAAAATTCAAATTTTAGGAGAGATTCTGTCGAAATTTTTATAAGTTTTCAAGCGAAATTAAAAAATTAGACTTAAATATGTATGTTTAGTAGAGTTGGTGAAATTAATTGTGTTTTTGTCAGTGTTAGTAATATATTCTTTTTGCAGACATGACGACAGGTAGCAGAGGTCGATCGAGTGGGTCACGTGGGCGTGGCCGAGGGCGGGGTTCCACCGAATTCACAAAGATTGTCCAGTTATTGCCCTCTACCCCAACAACTCTGTCGACCCCTGTAACGTCACAGACAGCACCATCGGACCAGCAGTTCATGATGGTCCCAAACCCTAATTATGTGTCTCCTACTGCTATGCCCCTTTACAGGAACATCAGCAAAAGATCCCACGGTGGATGCCTCATCCGATGCCCCGCCACTACCACCCGTGCACCGGATGAGGATTTGACCCAATGGTTACAAGGCGTGAGTACTCATGTATTTTAATCGTTTTAATCTGTAATCTATTTTGAAATTGTTAAGGTTGTATGTGATTGCTAATTTAAGCCTTTTAATTAATAGGTTCACTCCGGACAACAATGCCTGCACGCAGAAGGTCACGGAGGTCATCAGGTCTATGTACGACGACATGTGGCAGAGCTACACTCAGGTCTCATAGACCCTAGAAACCGCTGGTTCTAGAAGTGGGCGGTATGATTTTCAATTGGTCAATTAATTAACTATATGTAAATTGTATTTTAATTTGATTATGTAATGTTGAATCACTATGTGTAGTTGAAATTTACTTGGGATCGGGAGCACTCTATATATCTTGATCAGCAAGATTTTCGACCACCAGGCAGCCAAGTGCCTTTAGCAGATGATGAGCGATCTTCGTCACGGGCCCCTGCACCTAGTGACTTGGATCCATTCAGACATCAAGAGGAAGCTAGACAACCATTTTGCTACAGACGAGGGATTCAAGCATCGCCGTCTGACAGACGTCACCAACAAGGCTTCACCAAGCTCGTCCAGGTATACCGGTGGGTCGGCGACCTTCATGAAAACGAAGATCCGACTTGTAAGCAGTTTAAGTTAATAATACTCGTCTGTTGTTATTAATTTGCACAAATAATGTTTGCTCATTAGTTGTTTGATGGCTTAAATCTTATTACTTGGATTGAATTGGTGTAGCTAAGTTCTTGGATTGTGAGGCCACTCTCGCGGAGACTTTCAAGTATACACATACATTGAAGGCGAACAAGGAGAGATTCGCTGACTAGCGGTCTGCGACCCATTATGCGAGTCTCAATTAATTCTAAGTTTTGAAATTAATTTGTTTTACTTTAAAGTCAATTACGCGTTATCTTAATCACAACGTGTGGGACACAGGGACGATACATGCAGGCTTTGGAGGTTGCGACACAACAATCTCAACAGACTACTGAGGACGGCGGACCCGGCTCAGAGACCTCAGCGGTGGATCCAAATGCGGTTTGGCGCCAGACCGCCTCTGAACGCCACAAGAATCACCGCTTTGGGTTGGGGTCGTTCTTCGCCAATAGGCTTCGCTCCTCCGGATTGGCGGCTTCATCTGCCACTGCCTCTGCCACCAGCCCTTCCAATTCCTAGATAGTTGTGGACTTGAGAGAGGAGGTTCAAAAGCTCACACAGGAGCTTCACCAGACACAGGAGCAGGCTGATCAGAGGTACAATGACCTTCTTGCACGCATTGCCATAAGCTTCGAACTCGGTCAGAGGCTAGAGCGGGTAGAGCAATTGCGAGAGGAGATGGAGGTGTACGCCGCTCAGATGCAAGCTGGAAGTAGCGGCGCTGATGAGGCCGGCAGCCACGCTGTTGGTAAGGAACTGATTTCAACACCCACTCCGCTTGCCCCAGCAGGGGGATGAGGACGATGACGACGACCGGTAGTTTGTATGGTGTAAGGAGTCGTTTATTTTTTTTAAAATTCTGGTTTTCTCTTTTTTTTTTTTTTTTAGTTTTGTGACATTTTACTATATTCATTAATGCTTCTTTTAAATAAATAATTTATTTATTTCTGGTAATTAATTAATTTTGAAATTCGATACATTAATCTTGTTAACCAGAGTTATAACAAAATAAGTTGTTCATTGCTACTAGGTGTGGCTTCATTGAGTAAAACAAAATAAATTAAAAAAAATGACTGTCGGATTTATCGGCAAAAAATTTCGACAGTAAAATGGCGCTAAAAAACATTAAAGGGCGCCAAAGTAATCGTCAGATTAATCTAACGGCTCTCGAATTATATGGCTACATGGAATACACCGACGGTAAGTCTGATGCTAAGTTACTGACAAACGAAATAATCTACCGGTAATTAAAGGATTTCTGGCGCTACTTATACTGTCAGATATTATCTGATAGTAACATCATTATCCGCGGATTTAACAGCCATATCCGATAGTAAATTTGACGGTAATCGGCGATTTTTTTGTAGTGAATCAAAATCAAAATAAAAAGAGAAAGATAAATCTTAAAGGTTGTATATATGAAGACATATAAATATTTATATATCTAATACGTTTTTCAAATAAGAATTTCTTTTGAGTTTGTTTAAATTTTTTTACATAGATTTTTTTTTATTATGCCTTATACTTTTTTTTATTTGCTCAAATAGATCGAACTTAACTATAGATCTTTTGGTTATAGGAGTTTTGATATTATGTCATAAAATCAATTCTTTCAAAAATTTAAGTAAATAGAAGGAGACACATACATAGGCTATTTTAGATAAGTACATGCTACAATGACTATTATTGTAAATAGAAGGAGACACATACTTCGGCGGCTATTTTAGATAAGTACATGCTACAATGATTATTATTATAGTAGTTATGATGGTTATACAAATTCGATAACACTTAAAAAGCATTATTAAAAATAAAAATAATTTTATGTTTGGATATCTCATGTAAAAAAATATTTTTTTATTATTTTTCTATCAATTTAATGACGCTCAAACAAGCACGTATAGTCATATATAATACAATAACTACTATAATAATTTTTATTATAGACACCATCTTTTAAAATATTTAATTTATAATTCTTCACATAAAATATAATATGTTTAACTATATATATATATATTTGAAAAAACGGGTACTACTCTCACAGCCATGGGTTTGTTTAGAACATGTTTGGCCACACATTATTAACCAAACATAATTAATAATGGTGGCATATCAATTAATCTATGTAGTTGATAGTTAGAATGGTGTGGTAAGGGTAGTTGTTCATGGACCATAAATCCATAATGTTCATATATTTATATTCATATTTCCCATTCCCCAATTAATTTGTCTGCTAGCTACTCTACTCACTATTCTTCTCTTTTGAGGTGTGAACGTGCGGTTTAATTTACAGGGATAACATATATCTCATCTCTAAAACCATGAAACTTGCATTTATTTTGTCTTTTTATTCAGAAGGATGTGAAACCGGAAAAAACAAAAAACACTTTGTTTGAAGGGTAAAACGGTAAGTTGGTATATTTTTCCCAAAAGTAAAGTTTATTATTAACTCGATCCAACATATAGTTTGCTTAAAATTAATTATTCAAGTTTGAAAAGCTTTTCATTTTTAGTATTTCTAATTTCATTGAAATTAATTATTGAGATGGAAGTTCAATTTTTCAAGCTCTTGACTTATTATTACATTGAAGGTGTGAAAATTTCAAACTTTATTTTCTAAAAATAGTTCCTG
>NC_029786.2:4210722-4212050 GCF_000816755.2 Arachis ipaensis | reverse complement strand
CTAACTAAGAATAGGATAAGACAAGACACTGAAAATAAGACACAGAGACACAAAATTTTGTGTTTTTGTATTCTGTTTGGTGATAAATTAGAACAAATTATAAAAATCTAATTTATTTTCATTTTTTTTATCTAAAAAATTTTAGAATAAAAATATAATAGTAAAAAAATATAATTATAAAAAATTAACAAGAATAATGAAAAAAATAAAAAATAAGTTGTGTCTCTTGTTAGTGTCTCCGTGTCCTTCCTGTCAGGATGGACACAAAATACACTAATTTAATGTCTTTGGACAAAATATCTCTGTCCATGTCTCATCTGTCAAACACAATTTTAAGTTTCTGTATCCCTGTCTCAGTATCCTATCTCTGTAAACAAACTTAGCCATGGTGACAAAGGGAGACAATAGCTCTTTTTTATTTTAATTTTATTTTATTATGTAAATATTTTTTGCCTCTCTCTAATATTTTATCTAGCTCTATTCCTGATCTCTAGTTACTAAATTTCTAACTCCATAAAGTATTGATGGTTTTGTTAGATTTTAATAGAAAAGTTGAATTAAGGTAATTTAATAATTTTTTTTTGTCATTTTCTTATTATTCTTTACTACTGAAATAAAATTATGTAAAAAAAATTTAATTTTGTCTCATAATTAACACTCAAAATTAAAACAATAAAAAATAATAAAAAATACCACAATCATATATCTTAGTTTACATAAACCACCAAGCTCAAACCTAGCTCAATAAGGATGGGATAAATAAACTCACATCAAGTTCATTCCTCCGATTTAAGTAAATGAAGTAAATCAATGACTTCTTCCATTCAATTTTTCTTACCTTTTTTAACTTATGACTTTTTCTTGATTCCTTATTTTATAAGTATTTTTGCCTTTTTTTTGTTTAATTACAGAAAGAGGGAAATAAAATGAAGCAAAACCACTCTAATAAGACTATATATCTTAATTAGACATCTTTAGACAATTTTTTCTAAGCAAAGAGAAAAAATGATATTTCTATGTAAGCATGACTTGGAAAAAGATAAAACTTCTGAAATAAAAGATAATTGCTTTGTGAAAGGTGTCCTCTTTTTTTGCCTTCAATTCTGAAAATTAAAAGTTATATTCCAAATAATCTAATTACTCTCTTAATTCCTATAATTTTATCAAATTTATAATTATAACTTTATATATATATTTTTTAATTAAGTTTTTATATTATTTTTATTTTTGTAATTAGGTCTTTATTAATATAAAAATATTAGAGTTAATTGAATATTTTTTCATAAATTAAAAATATTCACAATTAAGAACCTAGTTAGATCTTTGAC
>NC_029786.2:4208574-4210686 GCF_000816755.2 Arachis ipaensis | reverse complement strand
AAGAATCAAACTAAAAAATATATATAAAAATTTAATTACAAATTTAATAAAATTATAGAAACCAACAGAAAATAATTAAATCTTTTAAAATTGAAAGCCTACAACATATCATTTTTCTGCCAGTTGTGGCGGTTCTTGTTGATTGTTCTTGCTCCCTATGATTGTGTCATGTGTCTTGCCGCAATGCTACCCTTTGTACTTCATTTTTATCCTAATAATCGGTATAAATATGTTGTAATTTTTTCCCAATATTTGCAAATTTCTAATGTATTGGTCTTGAGAGACAATTCCAACTAGCTAGGCTTTCAATACGGGCTTGTCATTGCTTGTGAATTTTTAATTTGATCTATTCATTCATTATTATATATTACTTAACCAATATTTATCATCACGAAATATTGTTAATAACATATTTATGTTTATTAGTTAATTTGTCGAACAAAAAGTACTTTTTAACTGAAGTAAAAACTCAGGTGCAGTCAATTTTATGTGAAATTGACAGTTGAGAGCCATTAAATGAAAATTTTGTTAAATTAGTCAAATTATCTAATGACTCTGAATTATCAACTTCACGTAAAATCGACTACACCTGAATTTCTACCTTTAACGGAAGGTGGTATATAATAAGATAAAGCTCTTGTGACTTGTTGGATTCCATTGCTATTAAGTATTAATTTTCTCAATATTTAATTAATAATCAAAATAGAATTTTAAAAATTAAACTCAAATCAATAAGAAGAAACTTATCTTAGCTTAAAAATCAATTTCTTCTTCAAATTTACAAAATATATATGGTCTAAATTAAACATATAGTAAACATTACATTAAAAATCATATTTAATTTCAAAGGATCGGATAAGCAAATTTTCTTGATGTCAATTCAATTTGAAAATAAATAAATAAATAAATAAACAAATAAATAAATAAATTCTCCATCCTTGTTGGGAGGAAACAGTGCAAAATTCTTAGCCGTCCTTTTATGATTTCATGATAATAGGTTTTGGACCCACCATTTATACCTACCTCTCTAGTGACTACCTTAAAATATTGCTTCAAATGCCACAAACTTTATCAACACTTTATCAAGGTGCGTGGAACTGAAAAAAAAAAATTGCTTTCTCTCTAAATATAATGGTATTGGTATTGGATTTGGAACATTGAACTTGGCTCAAATAATATCTTAACCCTAGCTATATATATGGTCCCTTATTTGCCTTTGGAACCCTAAAAACTACTCAGCTAGTAACCACACATTATTGGACCTAAACCAAGCTGAAAAGAAATGCAACTGGTGCACAAAAAAGAATAATATATGGTGGAATTTTCACTTTAATATTCCACTATAGTATAGGGTTAGTTTAACCTATGTTCTTAGAAGAATATATATATGAATATGATGAAGCTTCACGTGACCATTGATCAATTGGACTTATTAAATTCTATCCTAAAAAATCTAATGCTTTGCATATATTACTTATAGAAAACTTTTTAACATGTATTTATACACAAATATATTAATGACTGATTTTAGTAGCTAATTTTAATATATATAAATAATATTTTTAAATAAATAAATATTATTAGTTCCATCTTATATTTAGTGACAATAATTATAATGCACCAATTAGATGGAATTCAATTGTGTAGCATGTGATAAGATCGACTTTGATTCGGATCTAAGCTTAGCAATAACTTTGACACCCAATAAGGCTTATAAAATTAAGGAGTACAATTAGGTACGATAAGATTAAAGTGATTATCAATTTCATAAAATTTATTGGTTAATTTGTCTTCTTGTATCCACTTGTTCCAATAGCATGGTGGGTGTTGGACCAGGGTTTGTCCCCCAACAATAGAAAAGCTCATTTCATTTTTTACTTTATTATCAAAATCGGTTGGAAGTATAAAACAAACTATTTTCGTTTCTTTGGTCGGCGGATTCTATAAGTTCAAACAAATTAATTAGAAAACAAAAATAAAATAAAATATGTTTTTCTTAGAGTTAATTACTATTCACTTTCACACGTTTAAAAAAATATTATGCATTTATCAAGTAAAAAAGTTATTGTAACGAAAAAAAAGTTTTTAGTGGCAGATTTTTAATAATGAAAG
>NC_029786.2:4195793-4208548 GCF_000816755.2 Arachis ipaensis | reverse complement strand
AGATAAAATAAAATATTTATTTAATATATATAATAATTAATTAAGATGCAAGTGGATAAATAATTAAGATTGATATGGGTGTGGTACGTGGTCCTATGAAGGTCCACATGCAAGATACTTAGCTTGTAGTGGTTCACCATCTTCTTCTCAATTTAAGAAACGTAGCATTATTTGATGGAGGGGGTTTCTTTCATTTCTGCCCCCTTTTGGACCAAAATAATATGACACCCTTTTATCACAATATCATTCATCTTATTCAACTTCTTTTTCGTTTTCATTATTTCTTTTTTTCTTATGATAAAAAAGGGTGAATGATAGCATCATAATAATATTATTATTATTATTATTATTATTATTATTAATGTGGGGAGTTGAAGAGTGTGTGTTGATTTGTGTCCATGATAGTTGCCTTCTTGTGACGACGCCTCATAGGAAGAAAAAGAATTGTTGTAAAAGCTACCCAATGAAAGAGTAATTGGTAAATGAATGATATTTTCTTGGTTTAATTACTCTGTTGATCCATATAGTTTCGCGAAATTTTCAATTAGGTTCCTATACTTTTTTCCCTTTTAATTAGGTCCCTGCATCAATTTTTTTTTTCAATTAGGTCCCTCTTAACAGTAATCAGTTTAATTTTATAGGGACACAATTAAAAAAAAATGGTGCAGGAACCAAATAAAAGAAAAAAAGTGTAAAAACCCAATTAAAAAAAATTGGTGCAAGGACTCAATTAAAAAGAAAAAAAAATATAGGGACTTAATTAAAAATTTTGCAAAACTATAAGGACCAATAGAATAATTAAACCTAATTTTAATTTAAATTAATTTATCTATATTTTTTATTATAAAAAAATTTATGAATATTTGTTTAAGGATTAATCCGTCAAAAATATAAATTTTTCTTCATGCTTAACGTTTAAACTTTCACTATTTCAACCGTGATGATTCTCCTCTTATCTGGTTTACATTGTCCTATTGGAATGAATCCTTTGCCCTAATAACATTTTTATGGATAATATTTGTCATCGCTTAGCATACACTATACATTAATTTGGTCTTGCATGAAAGGAGCAAGCACCCCCTCTTTTATTTTTTATGAAGAGATATAACCGTCTTGGTTTATAATTTTCCCTCTCTATTTTTAATACTACTGTGGTAACTNNTGGCTAAATTAATGGGACTAACGTCTATCATCCTTATTATTGCATTTTTTTTATATTTATTTTTTATAGTATGCTAATCTGATAGACCAATGATTATTCTATCTTAGATTTGAATTTTATTTAAAAATTTACTACTAACTAATAGTCTGCTATATATACAAGATAAAATTAAAATTTCTGATACTTGTTTAAGTGAATGAGTGAGTTAATTAACTATTTGACTAATTTAAATTAGTTTTTATCATCGCAACTTTTTTGTTTCTTAAAACAATAAATTAAAATATTTTTTATACAATTATTAATAAACTTTTGTTATAGGACAAAAATATTAGGTGTTCAAATTGAAGGTTTAATTTTAAAATAAAATTTGAATGGATGATTAATAAGAGACAATATGACTATTTTTTTTTCAATTAACTCTATTTTATATGGCTTTATTTCTTGCTTTTATGATAATGAAGTTTGAATTATTTATCACGGTGATGTCAATAAGATATAAAAAAAAATAGTCGAAACTTGCCTTATTTAATAAATACTAAATAAAATAAGTTTTGATTATTTTTGCCTAATATTTTTTAGTTATCAAATATTTTCGTATTCATCACCTCTTAGCTTATTAATTAATTACTTGTGGTGTTTAAATTTCTCATCATTAAATAATTTTAAAAATAAAATAGAGGGCCTACTAATTAATTACACTCACACACATGGTTCCTATTAATTATTAATTAGTAGTAATTATTTGGCAACAAAAGATATATATATTATCTATTAATAAATCAATTAAGTGATATTGTGTGTAGTTTCCAGTAGATTCGTCAGACAATAAAATAAACCCTAAAGTTGTTCTTCAAAACAACAAGGTTTGATTCATGTGAGACTTTTTTGTTTTGTATTTAATTTGAGGATTGAAATTAAAGGCCACATTGGTAAATAAGTTAAGTGAAGGCTACATCTCACCCACATTTTTTTTGGGGTACATGTTTTATTTCAAAAGAAAGATGCTTCGGATATACCTTCAAGAAAGATGCGTTACAATCTAATATTATCCTTTGATTGATGACAAAAAAAAAAAATTGCAATATCATGGATTTTGTGTGTTCTAGATAGCTCTTTCTTCAAAAGGAGGAACATATGAATTTTTAAAATTAGTAACTTACTATCTTTTATTCTTTTATATTGAGATTAATTAAGGAGTTAACTTTTTCGATTAATATCGAATAATTTTAATTTCTTTTTGAGAAATTCTCCACGTACAAACGTTTTTTTATACAAGTCTTGTGCACCTTCTTACTACACGTTCTTCTTCCTCTTCCTCTTTTTCTTCCTCTTTTCTTTCGTTGCTTGCCTTCTCTTTCTTCTTCTTCAACCGTTACTGCACGTTTTCACTGCACCTTCTTTTTCTTCTTCTTCTTTTATTTTGTTTATTGCCTTCTCTTTCTCTTTCTTCAACCGTTACTGCACGTTTTCACTGCACCTTCTTTTTCTTGCTGCACGTTCTTCTTCCTCTTCCTCTTCTTCTTCTTCTTCTTTTCTTTTGTTTCTTGCCTTCTCTTTCCCCTTCTTCATTTACGTGCTTTTCTCTCTGTTTTCTTTCTTCGTTATTCTCAATTTCCATTGTTTTTTGACATCAAGCTCTGAAATCATTTTTGAAGAAGAAGAAGCAGCAAAAGATGAGGAGGAGAAAGAGAAAGAGTTCTGAATTATGCATAAGGTGTACTTCAACGAATTTTGGGTGTATTTCTTAAATCCTTTGGGTGTAGTTTTGTAATCCTTTGGGTGTATTTCTGTAATCCTTTGGGTGTATTTCTATAATCGTTTGGGTGAATTCCTGTAACCGTTTGGGTGTATTTCTGTAATCCTTTGGGTGTATTTATGTAATCGTTTGGGTGTATTTCTGTAATCGTTTGAGTGTATTTCTGAATTTCCATTATCTTTAAATTTGGCAAAAAAACTCGTTTTCATGGAGGAAGAAGAAGAAGAGTCATTTATAATGTATGGTGAGTAGTGTGCTTTGAAAACAGGAAGTTGTTGAATAACGTGCGTTTATTTATTCTTGAATCTGAGAGTGTAATGCGTATTTTTTATTAGGCTTGTGCCAATTTGTAAGACTTGTAAACCAAAAAGAATTATATGTGTAGCAGGCCTCTTTTTTTATATTTACATAAAGTATTTATTGCACCTCACCCGTACAATACAAGTGGATAATATAGTGGACTACCCCCTCAATTCTAATATTTTTATTATTATATACAACACAATTTATTTGAAAATTTTCAACAAATTTTTTAATAATGATTATTTTTAAAATGTTTACTCGTATATTGTAACAAGGAAAGTATAAAATAACCTTTTTCATTTTACAAAAAAAAATGTTAAATTTTGTAAAAAGAAAAATATTTCATTAATAAATATCCATGATATACTTAATTATTAACCAACACACTAATACTACTATTGCCAATCATTTGAATTTCTTTTAGAAGGAGGAGTTTCTTTCAGCAATTAATTATAGGAAGCTATTTTCGTTTTCAAATAAAAACACCTGGCTAGATAAATAGCAAAACGACAAGATAATATATTTTTAGTAAATTAGATAATAGGTTTTTAAAGTTTTGGCGTGTAATTAAATTAAAATGATGGTCTGGACATGTATAATTAAAGATAGTGTCAGCTTTAATTTATTTTTTTTATAATAAAAATTGCAATATATATCACACGTTTGAAGAGATATCAGAGTTCTACAATATTTTTGTTAGTATATGTATAGAGAGATAAACTTAAGAGTTAAAAAATATAATATTTTCATTGTAAGTTTAAAATTATAAACTATGCACATTTTGAGTCCAAAAATATTATATGCAATTTAAAAGATTCTGTTTCATTGGTTTAATTACTCTGTTGGTTTTTATAGTTTTGCGAAATTTTCAATTCGGTCTCTATACTTTTTTTCCTTTTAATTGAGTCCTTATACCATATTAAAATTTTTAATTAAGTCCTTATTAACGGTAAAAGTTAAAAAAAGTTTATGAAATATAAATTTACTAATTTATCCTTACCCCTTCTCTTCTTTCTTTCACCTTCACCTCCATCATCTTCTCGTCCTCTTTTTCTGACTCCACCCTTCTTCTACCAACAAGCTCCCTTCTTTCATGGCAGAAATGGTCATACAACACAAATTTAAAACTAAAATTTTTGCCATAATTAATTTTTAGTATGATCAAAAATAAAATTTTTGTCAGGACATAATCATTTAATTACAAACAAAACACATAATCAGAATTTTTTTACACAATCAATTTTGTTTAACATAATCATTGAGCAGAAGTAAAACCAATTCAAAAACAGAAGTATAATGAAGCAAAAATAAAATGAAGCTGAAGCAGAATGAAGTAAAAGTAAAATGAAGCAGAAGAAAAGGTAAAAGCAAAATGAAGCAGAACGGAGGTCGAATCTGAGACGGCAAACAATGACAACGGACACGAAGAAAGCAGCTCGTTGATAACATCTTCCAACAACGATGTCAGCAGCCGTGTCACCCTTCGCCGCCTCACTCTTCCTCAACCCCTTTTTTGCTCCTCGCAATGTGATATCTCTTTTGTGGTCTCTCTGTCGTATTGTCTTTCTCTCTCTTGAGGCGTGAAGGGTGGTGGAACAAGGATTCGACGATGCTCCTGTTCGATCGACGCAACAGATCTGGAAAGGTGGAGAAGCTGAATGTGATGGTGTTGGAGGCCGTCTCAAAGGTCGACGCAACAGATCTGAGAGCTTTTATTCAGTGAAAATCTCAGCATAGTTCCGAGAGCTTTTCTTCAGTGGAAAACGCATGGGTTTGGACCTTCTTCATCGCCAGCATCACCGCCATTCAGCCGCATCGACATCTATAAATTTTTCCAAAACGATGAACTTCCATCGAATGTTCTCTTTCTCCTGTAGTTTCTCCAACTCCTTCTTCCCGTCAACCCCTTGTGTTTCTGGTCATTGAATCGAGTTTGGGAGGTGGAAGGAAAGGTGGTTGGGGGTGGAATTGGAGTGGAAGGAGGGGTGCGGTGGAGGTGGGAGGAATGAAGGTGAGAGAGAGAGGCAGGAACAGAGGAGGGAGACGAAAAAGATGGAAGAAGAGTAAAGAGTTAATTTTGTCTTTTTCAAAATAAAAAAAGAGACACAATTTATGAATTTAGAAAAAATTGAGGAAATATTCAATTTAGAAATGGAATATTCTATTAAATCAAACAATTTTGTTACGGTAGGGACCTCATTGAAAAAAAAATTGATACTGAGATCCAATTAAAAAGAAAAAAAATATAGAAACTTAATTAAAAATTTCGCAAAACTATAGGAATTAACAGAGTAATTAAACCTTATCTTTTTAATGTGCTTATCTTTTTCTCTCTCTCTTATTTTTTTTCCCCTAGGTTTTAACTTTTATGTGCTTGTCTCAGTCTTATTTAACTCTTACGTACTTTATAAGGCTGCAGTTAAAGACATTAATGAAATTCATTGAATAGAGAAAATTTTATAATAATGATCATGATCATTTAATTTCCACATCTAAATTCATTTATTTTCTAATGTTTATTTATTAAATATGTATGTATGTATGTATGTGTGATTGTGTATGTATTCTATTATATATTTTATTATATGTAATTGATATATTTTCAACTTTTATGACTTGAACTATTCCACGTAATCATCATTATCATAAACTAATCTGACTTAAAATATCTTTAAAAACTGGCATTGTTTTACTTTTTTTTTTTATTATTACTGTTGCCAAATTCTGGGAACCATTTGAGTGAAGTTTATATGATATGACATTAAAATAATACTCCAACTTTCACTTTATTAACTCTGCTTCTTACTTTTTCTAAATTAACGTTGCATTGGTTTTCCTGTTTGTTTTGTTTTTAAGTTCTAACCCTAGCATACAAAATAAAATATTGGGTAAAGTATATTTTTTATTTCTGAAGTTTGGTAAAATTTTAAAAATACTTCTAAGTTTTATTTTATTTTAATTTTGTCCCAAAAATTTTCGATTTGTATCAAATATACCCTTAACGGCTAAATTTTCAAAAAAATTAAGACTAATTCAACAATAATGCATGAAAATTATGCTTGCTTTGCTTGTGTTGAGGATTGTTGTTATAAAATTGTTGTTAAATTAGTCTTAAATTTTTTTAAAAATTAGCCGTCCGGAATATATTTAATACAAATAAAAAACTTTTGGAACAAAATTGAAACAAAGTAAAATTTAAAAATATTTTTAAAACTTTTATCCAATTTTAAGGACAAAAAATATACTTTACCTTAAAATATTATATCACCACTAAAATCCATCATCATCTATTCCAATGTATGGCTTCATTATTATTAAATATTAATTAATTTCATAAAAATACAATGCACACAATGTCAATGATGATGATCCCTTTTGTCTTTTCATTATTTAAAGGGCCAATAATGATGGCCCATAGAGAAGGTGATCTAAGAGCATAAGAATATTTAACAATTTTGGCAAGAGAAAAAAGCAATTGGCATATACTATATATAATTAGAAAATTACTTGTATTATGCTGATATATATGATATCAAATCTTTCTAGTTTTATAGTTACAAAATTTTATTATCAAAATGATATTAAATATTACAAATGTAAATTAAAACAATATTATATAAGGTCCCTCGGTTGGAGAGGGACACGAAACATACCTTATAAGAGTATGGATATTTCTCCATAATATGATGTATTTTGATGAGTGAGTGTGAGGAGTTTTGACTATCATCCCTATCGTTAAAGATAAAACTGTGAGGTCTTGTGTGACAAAATGGACAATATTGTGCTAGCAGATGGTCTAAACTATTACAGATAGTATCAAAACCAGAAGTCGGATCGATGTGTCAGCAAAGGCGCTCACTTAGGTTTCAATAATAAAAATTACGTTTAAATTTAGATTAATTAAAACCTTTATTCTATAGTATACATATTTTTTGTTTATCAAAGATAATAAAATAAATACTATTATATTTGAAGAAAAAAAAAGAGGAAGTGACATAAATATAGGACCTTGAATTCAAATAAAATAGGAAATCAATATAAAATTAATTATTAATTAATGTACACTAAATATTAGTCACAATTATATATTTGTATATACATTTATATATATATTAATATATTAATTTAAATATTTTTTAACTAAATAATTAACTACTAAAAATAAAATTTGTTATAATAAAATATTAAATTTATAATAAATAAATAATTAAACTTATTTACAGTATATTTTTTTTATAAAATACTAAATACATATTTTTATATGACAATTGATTTTTAATATATATAATTGTTCTTTAATTGATACTCCTAAATCATATTAGTCAAATTTCTAAAAATATTTCTCCAATACCATTAATTTAATCCATAGAGAAAAGAATTACAATAACCCATACAAAAGACTATCTACTAAACCAAACTAAAACTATGTTTAATTGTAACCGATTAATAATCAATCTAAATAGGTCAAATAGTCAATTTATTTGTTCGTTTAAATAAGTGTCAAAATTCGAATTTTATTTTATATATATAATTTATTAGTTAATGACAAGTCTTTAAGAAAAGAAAAAAAAAATCCTAAACGACTCCTGACAATAAATTTAAAAGACAACGAGATATTTAACAAAAAAAATTTAACTCAACTCATAAACTTTACTTTTGTGAGATTAATTAATTCCTGTGCTAAAAAAAATAATATTATTTTTTTATACAAAAACTAAGCAATAAAAAAAAAAGATCATGATTGAGTTGGTGTTTTTTTTTTTTGTCTCGTAATCTTTTCGAAATAATTATCAGAGATCAGGTAGAGTATTCACTTTTAAATAAAATTCAGATTCACGACAAATTACTTCTTAACTCGCCAAGATGAGAGATACTGTACACAAAAAAAAATTATAACAGATTAATTAATTCATAGAAAAAATTAGAAAATATTAAAAGACATTAAAATAAGAACATTGTCGGTGGATTCATGAATTTTTTGTTAGACTGCCAAGCTAAGCTAAGGTTGTCACTTTTTTACACCAAACTCTCTCTCTCTCTCTCTCTGTGGAACCAAAGCTTATCCCACCCCACTTGTTGCCTCTGCCATATCTAATAGGCAAAAAGAGTTAAAGACAGAGAGAGAAAAAACAGAAAAAACAGAAACAACAATAACACCCATCAGAGGGAAAGTTCAGAAACACACATACATAGATATATAGATAGATATACACAATTCAGATAAGCATAAAAAAGAAAGAAAGTAACCAACTTTCTTTTCACACACTCACACAACAACTACATAGGTAGAGATAGATAGAGAAGAAGAAGGAGAAGAAAGAAAAGTGAGTGATGATGAACGGTAGTTGTGGTGGTGGTGAACCTTATGGTGCCATTGAAGCACAGTACATAAGGAGGCACCATAGGCATGAACCTAGGGACAACCAGTGCACTTCTGCACTTGTCAAACACATAAGAGCTCCTGTTCATCTTGTGAGTTGTTGTTACTCTTCTTTTTGGATCAGTTTCTTTTGGTTCTGAATTGGGTTTTGTCTTGTCTGTTAGGTGTTTGTGATTTGTTCTGTGAGAGAAGGAAAAAAATGATTTTTTTTTTCTTGGGTTTTGTTTGAAGAGAGATCTGAACTATGTGCTATTTTGGGGTGACTTGTTTTGGTTTTCAATGATATTTAAGCCATCTTGGTATGTTAGTTATGAGGTTCTGACATTTCAATTGATGGGGTGCTGTAAAAGTTGGTTTTTTCAGCTCATGAATGGAAGTTTTCGGTTTGTTTGTGGTGGTTTATGTGGATTTCAATGGAACTTTGGTGTCATATCCAATTTCTCAAGATCAAAAATCAATTTCTGTAAAGCTTGATTTCTTTATATGTATTACTTATTTGAGTTTCACATCTTTAACTTGTAGCTCTTTGCAGAGTTGTTTTTTCAGTAAACAAAATTAAGAATTTATGATTATTTGATGACATGTTTCATTATTGTGTGAACTTTGTACTATTGTAGCAAAAAAGAGAACACAATGGATTATTGATTGATCTGATTGGTTTATTTTGTTTTTCTCTGTTTAGGTGTGGTCTCTGGTGAGAAGATTTGATCAACCTCAGAAATATAAACCATTTGTTAGCAGGTGTATCATGCAAGGGGACCTTGGCATTGGTAGTGTTAGAGAAGTGAATGTTAAATCTGGTCTTCCAGCTACAACCAGCACTGAGAGGTTAGAACAACTTGATGATGAAGAACACATTCTTGGCATAAGAATTGTAGGAGGTGATCACAGGCTGAGGGTATGACTATGAAACTTTGTTCTTCCTCATTTGTTTTATGCATCTTTCTTAGATTCATTATGATGACCAATATATTGTTAGCTTCTTATATAGGTTCAATATTGGAAATCTAGAACTTGGTTCGAGTAAGAGTGTCGATATGCGAATAAGCGTTGGAGATGGCAAATAAATCATTTGCCTGCTTTTGTTGTTTACTCTATTTCCTTTTTATCTATCACTTTCAGGGGTATACTAAATTTTCATAGTGATGAATAAAAGATAATGGTTGATTGAATTTTTGGGATCTTACTTCATTGTTTCTATGATCATGATTGACTTTTCTTTCCTGAAACGGGAAGAAAATTTTGTCATTGACCTGGCTCTCCTATCATGTATATAGGGAATTTGTTGAAAGGATTTGGATTTCGGGAGCTCCTATTTGTCAGTGGTATTGAATCTTTTGGGTTTATGATTCGTTTTTGTATTGTATTTGCAATCTTTGTTGACTTTCTTTTTTCGACTTACTATAGAAGTAAAGTTGGATTCACAAACTACAATGTTTTGATATATGTTTGTGTTTATCTCTATTACGATGTTAATCGTGTTTTGTCGAATATGCAGAACTATTCTTCCATAATCACAGTTCATCCGGAGGTCATTGAAGGAAGACCTGGTACAATGGTGATCGAATCGTTTGTCGTGGATGTGCCCGATGGCAACACCAAGGACGAAACTTGCTACTTTGTGGAGGCCTTGATCAGGTGCAACCTTAGCTCTTTGGCTGATGTCTCAGAAAGGATGGCTGTGCAGGGCCGAACCGATCCAATCAACCAGTAACTAAGTACCTCCTCGGTCGAAAGAAGTTGGGGTTCAATGGTTTAGACGATCCGTGGTGGAGACATGTTAAGAGTATAGCTAATACTTTCCATGTTCCGCAGAAGTTTTGGATGTTTTTTCTTCTATAATCACGGATACTAGTCCCCTGTTACCATTTCTCCTAAAAGTTCTTAGCTCTGTAATCCTCTTCCGAAGCTGAGTTTCTCTTTTTTCGCCTTTTGTATGATGAGATCCTTGCTTCAAATGATGAGTACTTAGAGATGGTAATGGGGAAGCTGCATTTTCTTTGCTTATGTTCTTCTTCCTGGGTTTAGTGGATGATGATCATCATCATCTTGGTGTGTTACAACACTTAATTCTGTAAATATTTTTGTTGGAGAAGGAAGAC
This sequence comes from Arachis ipaensis, assembly GCF_000816755.2. NCBI lineage: Eukaryota > Viridiplantae > Streptophyta > Magnoliopsida > Fabales > Fabaceae > Arachis > Arachis ipaensis. The sequence goes on along the minus strand of NC_029786.2, from coordinate 4,197,845 downwards.
ATTTTCTTTAGTCTTTTCACCTTTCATGTTTTGTGTTTCATTAGCAACTATAGCAATATTTTAATGGATATTGCTTTATTAATTTGGTATGAGTTTTGTACCTTTTGTTAGCATCTCTTTTTGCAAAATTTTTCCTTCTTTAGGGTTATGTTTAGAATAGCCAATCAAATTCACATAGGGGCATGCTTGATTTATAGTTTGCAGATCTTTTCTCTTTTTTTTTTTTTTTAAAAAAAAAGAAAAAATTTACAGGGTAGTAAATTTTGTCAATTTTGTTGAAACCATGGTTTGAGCTTCAGTAATAGCCTTATTTTAATCCTTAATGTTTATTTGCTCATAATGTTTAAAATATTTTATTTTTGTTTAAAAAAAGGTTTTAATTGGACATAATATTGTTCCTATTATTAGTTTTTTCCTTAGCTCCAAAATTATAGTACTAAACTATTTACATTTATATTAAAGAGAAAAAAGTAGTTTAATTTTTCAATAATATTTTTGCTCTTGTGCTAAGTACTAACAATGTTAAATATTTAACCTATATTTAATAATGTGATAGTATTTAGTAATTAGTACATTTGAATTTTTTGGAATAAAATTATAATATTTTAAACATTAAATTCAAACATTAAAGACTAAAACAATAATCTATCCAATGACAAAAAATGTGTGGAATACAGAGGAACTTAATTAGTTAGCATTTTTTAATAATGGTCTAAGATGTGCCAAATGAAATTTCCAACCATACTAAATGTCTCTTTCTTGCTAAGCATCATGCATTTTCTGTCGATACATTATATGGTATACACTATACTATAAGAAATGGATCATTTACCCTATAATGTTTAGTTGTTTACCACATGATGCATATGAGAGGATGAATAATTCTAAGATGTATGTGATAATTTGATACAAATTTGGTCATGTTTTAGATTTTTATCATTAATATTAATAGAAAAAGTTGCAAGCTTAAACAAAGGATTTGTAAAAGAATTTGGTAAAAATTAGCATATGATTAAGTTATATAAATTTCTGAGAGAGGATTTATTTCCAATAGAAGAAAGAGTGAAAAAGACTTCACTCATTTCCTTAAGTGGAAGGGTTGGAGTGTCTCACTCTCATGCCAATCACAATTGTAGGAATGAGTGTTTTCTTAGGAATACCATCTTTTTGTCTTACATTTGTAGTGGCAAATTTAGCCCCATATGCACAAATAAATAAATAAATAAATAAATACCAGGTTAAATTATCTAAGATTGAGGGTATTTATACAACTCATCTTTAAATACCTTTTATTAATTGTTAATTAGACCAATCTTAAATTTCTATTTTATTATATTTTATATAAATGATTGAAATTTAAAAAAAAAAGAGTAATATTTATAATATTTAAACCTCTTAATCAGATTACTATTTTTTTTAATAAATTTCCAAACATGCTATATATATTTTCTTTCAAAAAAGGAAAAAAATTGAACCAATAATGTACTAGTTTATTTGTTATTTTTAGGTTTAATTACTCTATCGGTCTCTATAATTTTATTGAATTTTCAATTAGGTCTTTGTATTTTTTTTTCTTATCAATTGAGCCCCTATATCGTATTAGATTTTGTAATTAAGTCCCTACCGTGACAAAAACGTTAGAATTAACGGAATATTCCGTTAAACAAAACGAATTTGCATAACACTTGACTGAATATTCTGTATAGTTAAATAGAATATTCCATTAATTCAAACGTTTTTGTCACGATAGGGACTTAGTTACAAAATCTGATATAGTGTAGAAACTCAATTAAAAAAAAAAATATAAAAACTTAATTGAAAATTCGATAAAACTATAAGAACTGACAGAATAATTAAACCTTATTTTTAATAAATGTTTAGTTACACTATTTATTCTTTTTGTTTTCCAAAATATCCGTTAATTCGGCGGGCCAAAAATTATTTCGTACTTATTTAAACTTTATTTAAAGATATGTTTTTAACCAATAAATTATTACATACAAAAAATAAAATTTAAAATTTTTACACTTATTTAAATTTACTAGTAAATTG
>NC_029786.2:4192780-4195566 GCF_000816755.2 Arachis ipaensis | reverse complement strand
AATTGACTCTGGCTAATCATTTTTTATCTATGGTATTTTTCATTCCAACAAATTAAATACTAATTTGTTATGGATCTAAACTATATTTAAGAGTCTGTGATTGATCAATGAATTATTATATATATAAATCAAAGTTCAAACCTTAAACACTTATTTAAATGAATGAATGAACTCATTACTCGACGATTCTAAGTAAGTTTTCGACCATCCAATTTAGTTGCTACACTATTTACTTTACTTACATGATGCGATCTTTATGGGACATACATGTACATGATAGATTTACACGCTACTTAGTGGCTATTATTATATGATTAAATGCATGATTGATTTTATGGTGGAAAATTTAATCTGTTATTATCCGTGAACTCCACTCCCCACTCAAATTTCTCAACTGCCACGTACATATACCACTCTCCATCCAATATCTTGAGTGTGACTCCCAAATGAGTTATATGCATGTATCTTCATTCTTACTTACATGGGCATGATTAAAAAATGTTAAGTGTGTTTATTTTGTCTCATATATGTGGTAGATGAGTAAACATAGATAATACATTATTAATTACAAGCTTTAATAATTAATCTGGTTGGTAGCTAATTAAACTCCCCAAACTGTTAATCAAATAAAACCAACAAAAAGTAAGCCATTTCAGGTGAAGATTGTATTTGAGAGAATGAATTTTTTATGTATTCATTATTTATTGCAACTCTATTCGAGATTCAATACTTGTTTTTTTTTTTTAGTTTTCTACGGTATCCCTCAACACTAATATATTACGTTAAGCTGTTATGGATTAGAACTCTATTTAAAGATTTGTTGTTGGCTAATGGATTTTCCAGGGTATCTCTCAATACTAATCTGTCGCGGGTCAGAACTCTATTCGTGATTTATCGTGAATTACACAGACTAATGAACTAACTACTAGACTAACCTAACTTGGTTATACTCTTATTTATATTTCCAACAAATTCTAATGTGCTAACCAACTAATTAAGCAGACCAATATTAATTAGATCGTAACATTATCCAACATCAAAGAGGGTTTGATACCAATTACCGTATATGTATGTAAAAGTATTACACAAAAACTATTTACACCAATATTTAGTGTGAAAAACCAAAAAACATGCTCATCCCTTAGTTTAGGTTTTTTTTTTCCATCATGAACACATGGCATACAAAAGAATATGGTGTTAAGAGAATATGAACAAAGAAAAAGAATGATCTGCCTGTGCTTATTGTTACCAACAACCATTACAGGAGCATTTTCCATTCACAAAATGGTGAAAACGGCCGCCATCTCGGAGCAAAATCTCGCGATTTTCGGCCGAAGAAATGTACTTGGCTAATGTGTGACAATCCTGACAAATTCTTGTGTTCTTAACTACCCTGATAGGTGATCCACCTTTTGTTTTCATGAGTCCATATGTGATAGCTAGCTTCTCAGTGTGACTGAGAAGAACCTTCTCCTTTTCATTGTTGTCAATATTTTGATACACACAACTTATATCAGGCACATATCCTAGCTTCTTCACCTTAGAAACTAACTGATATAATTCGAAATATATTTCGCCTTCTTCTTGATGTGATTTCCCTTCTGTAGAGAACACATGAGTAGTTTGATTTACCTGTATCCAGCTCCAAACACCAGGGCTTTTCAACCCTGCAGCAACCATTGTGTCTCTAAGGCGCTGCGCGTCGTCCCATTTGCCTAAAGCCGAATATATATTCATCATTATAACATAGTTGGCAGAATTATAAGGCTCTAGCTTGAACAGATTCCTCGACGCAGTCTCGGCTAGCATAATGTTTTTGTGAATTCGGCAGGATGCAAGAAGAGCTCCCCAGATACTAGCATCCGGATTTACTGGCATAGTTTGGATGAAATGCAGAGCTTCGTCAAGAAAACCAGATTTTCCAAGAAGGTCCACCATGCAAGAATAGTGCTCAATTGTTGGAACAATGTTGTAATCTGTACTCATACTGTCAAAGTACTTCCATCCATCATTGATTCGACCTGAATTCTTGCAGCCGGATAGAAGAGCTGTGAAGGTAATAGAATCAGGGATGATACCAGTTTTGAGCATTTTGTTAAAAAGAAAAATTACTTCTTCACCGTGGCCGTGAATAGCATATCCCATCATCATACAGTTCCAACAAGGAAGTGTTTTCCCCTCTATTCTTCCGAAAATTTCGCATGCTACTTTCAACTTCCCTGCCTTGCTATACATGTCAATGAGTGCTGTGGCTATGTACATATCCTCTATAAATCCATGTCTTATGCAGAGGCAGTGTATCTCTTCGCCTTTCTTTAGAAGCGACTGGCCGGAGCAAGCTCGAAGTAAGCTGCAAATAGTAGTAGAATTAGGCCTTACATTTTGTGCTTGCATTTGGCCGAAAAACCGGATGGAATCCATATGATTTTTGTTCCGAGAACTGCCGGATACCATTGCAGTCCATGAAACCACATTAGGTGAAAATCCTGAACTCTTCATCCTATTAATCACATCCATAGCTTCCTCGCTTCGGCCATGCATTGAATAACCAGAAATCAAACTGTTCCATGTAACTATATCAGGTTTTATACTTTCTTTCTCCATCTGGTTCAATAGTTCTTCAGCATCACTAAACTGTCCCTTGAAGGAGTACCCTGATATCAATGAATTCCAAGCACAGATGTTTTTGTTCTTTGTGCGATGGAACACTTTTTGAGCTTTATGTAACTCATCATTCTTGATATACATATCCATCAATGAAGTGCAAACATAAACATCATGATCAA
>NC_029786.2:4187472-4192708 GCF_000816755.2 Arachis ipaensis | reverse complement strand
TGAAGATACCCAATTCAATAATTGCTTGTAGTGCACTAGTTACCGAGCCCGAATCCGGCTTCAAGCCTTCGACTTGCAGGCTCCGGAAATTGGCCAGAACAGCTTTGTATGAACCCTGAAGAAGAAGACCTGACATAAGAGAATTCCAAGTTATAATGTCTGGTTTAATGCCGGAAGCTTCCATTTCTTGGAAGATATCCAGGGCATCTTCCAAGTTGCCATAACCAGCATAACATGAAATAATTGAGTTCCAAGATGACAAGTTATAATCCTCCATTGAATCAAAAAATGTTCTAGCCATTTTAAGACTATGATTCTTAGAGTACATGCTAATTATGGAATTGCTAATGGACATGTTCGACACTAATCCCCGCCTTAAAACATATCCATGAATTTGTTTCCCTTCGTTGAGAGCTCTCAATTTTCCACATGCTTGCAGCACCTTGACAATGGTGCCACCGGTGGCTTTAGCCGAAGATAACTGCATGCCGCGAAACAATTCTAAGCCATCAAACCACTTCTCACTCCTCAGGCTCGCCATAATTATCGTGTTCCACAAGAAATCTTCTTTCTGGGGCGCTTCATCAAACACTTGGTATGCTCTATCTACACCCCAGCACTTCTCATACAAATTGATCAATGCACAACACAAATGCACATCAAAATGGAATCCTCTCTTTATCAAACAAGCATGAATCTCTAATCCAACCTTCAAATCCATCAAAACCAAGCAAATTTTCAGAACAACAGTGAAAGCTATGCTATCAAATTCAACACCTTTCTTATGCAGTTCACCAAATACAGCAAGAATCTCATAAGGGTCACCTCCAAAACTTCCAAATTTCTCCAAGAAAGAGTTCCATAGAAGATAATTCCTCGATAAACCAACAAAGAAAACCTTTATTGCAGACACAAAATCATCAAATTCCAAATAGTATCTCATAACGGTTTCATCTATTGTGGCCAAGGTACTACTACCACCTTTGTTTCTTGGCATTTTCAGCATCTGTGCATGTAGTTCCCTCACAGAATTCAAATCCCTTATCTCACACAATTCATCCAAAAAGTGAAAGCATGGAGAAAGGTTTGGTGGGGCAAATAGGGTATCAGAAAAATGAGGCTTCTTATCTAACACTCCAACAGAAATTGAAGTGGATGATGAATGGCTTCTAAGGATTTGTGTGTTGTTATGAACATAATAAGGATCAAGATGATGTAAAGATAATGGATTATGATTATCTTTAAGGCTATGGTACTGTGAGATGATGGAAGATGCCATTGGAATTTGGAACTGTGTATGTATGATAAACTTGAAATAGCAATTATGTTACTTTTTCATCAGTTAGATTCTTGGAACATTTTACAAACACTTGGGGTGCATGAACTTGAGTTGTTTATGTGGATAAGGTTATCCTAAGAAAAAAGTGAAGTGTCATTTCATAAGAAACTCTATTGGCCAAGCTAGATTCAAGAGGAGAAATTCTTAATTAACATTTTTCCCCCTTTAAAGTTTAAACTCTGAACAAAATAATTGAGCTTAATTTCTACATTGCGTAAAATTTATTATTTAGACAGTGGAAAAGTTAATTACTTTCATTTTTGTTATAGTTTATATTATTGATTATATTACATGTATATTAAAATCAGTCATTAAAGTTAGCAATTAGTATAAAATACATATTAAAATATAAATACATATTAAAAATAAATTAAACCACACATATATTATATACAAATATTTAGTGGCTGATTTTTGTATACAAATAACATTTTTTATATATTATAGATAGCACAAAAAATTAAATCGTTGATTAAAGAAAGTCTAAAAATTAGTAAATGTCTTACAATATATATTGTCAAATATCATATTATAATATGATAGCTCTGGCCTCCACCCAAAGCCGGACACGTCATCTCCGATCAACACAGAAGATCTCGTCCGAGATCGACCTACAGTTTCAGGTAACCCTCGGAACAGTTGTCATTGTTAAATATGGCTTATTTTTTTTAATTTATAATTAAAAAAATTCTTGAAGAAGCTATGCTTGTTGTGTATTTTTGTGTATTCCTATATACTGTTTATAGATCTATATACTATTTGGAGATGATAATAATGGATTAAAATGGATTAAAAATGCAAATTTCAAAAAACTTAAAGGGAGTTCGCCGGGGTAAGGCGGACTCTATAATACTAACATGATAAAAAAAATTGTATTTGGAGAATTAAAGTCCAAAAGTCATGTTAAAGAAAATAATAATTTTTTTATTTTATAAATGAAAAAAAATCTTATGTTGTTTCCTTGTACATTTTATTTATGTATTTTTGTCACATGTAAGAATGGTGGCGTAGCTGGAAAAAACAAATCAAGAACAATGAGAGAAATTCCGAGTAAATACCTATAGTAGTCCCTGAGATTCGTGCAAATACTCAATGTAATTCTCAAGATCCCAATTTTTTTATTGTAGTCTTCCAGCTAGAGTTCCGAGCACTCAAAGTGGTCCCTGGGCATATTTCTAGTAATGAGTCATCACCGGAGCGCTGACGTGGCGTCGTTTTGCCAGGCTGGAGCTGAGCTGGCTCATTTTCAATTTATACCCACATTGGTCCCTCGCAGTTGGTGTTATTGTACAAAGCTCCACTCATGCATGCTTTACTCTCCCTCTTTCTCGCATTTTTCATCGCATTCTTCAGGCTCCCAATTCTCTTCCTCTGTGCTCTCCAAACCTACATCGACCTCAGAAAGCGCCCCAAGAATAAGAACAAGTTCGATTTCGACGAGAAAAATGCCTAGATCTTCAGGCTCAAGCAACCATGCTCACCTATGCATAATCACTACTTGTGCCTTGTGGTTTTGCAGTTTCTTGACCCACCTGTGCTGGTACTTCTCAAATGGGTACCTTCCAGAGACCTTCTTGGTCAGCAGCACACTACTCAATATGTACGTCAAATTCCACCTCTTGGAAGAGGCACACAAGCTGTTCGACGAAATGCCCGAACGAAATGTTGTTTCATGAACTACTTTGATATCTGCTTATTCTCAGGCTAAGTTAGGGATGCAGGCCCATGTCTATGTGTTGAAGTATGATCAAGATCTTATCCTTAACAATGCATTGTTAGGGAAGATGCAAAGCTCATTTTCAATAGGATGGCTGAGAAGGATGTTATTTCTTCATGTATGTTCTTTCTGCTTTTGTAGATATCTGGGCAATGTGTGAGGGAAGATTTCACTTTATAGAATAATACAAATAAGATGGCTTATTGTAGTAACACAAATTCTGTTTTGAAACTTGAGTCAGAGTGGATAAAGTACAGAAAATCATCTTCTTATACTGCTCATATTGTTCGTTTTTCCACATCTTGTATGCCTTGGTCTTGTAGAATCCTCATGGGTGAAGAGTATTTTGAGTTCCTATAGTTTGGTGCTCTACTCAGTTATACATTTTTTACACTATTTGATTGATTAGTCACAGTTGCGGACAAAATTTCTGTTCTTGGTAATATTATATCTGAATGTGTTAATGATCATTTAAAAAATGCCTGAATGCATTGCTGGTAAGAAGTGGTTCACAGAATCGAATATGTGTTTTTCTAATTTACCTAATAAGAAAAATCAAACACTTTCTAAGAGCAAGCATTCTATGCGCTCTTGAGTTATCGGATGAGGATGATGATAGCTCGATTCTACCTCGGCTGCCTGATGATGTTTCCAAGTATTGCTTAGCACTTGTGCCTCATTTGGACCTCCCGGCTAAGTGTTTGTAAGAGATGAAGGTGTTTCATTCAGGCAAATAAAGAAAATTGGCTTGTTTTATAATGGTAAGAAAATTGGCTGGCTTGGTTGAGGAATGACTTTTCCTGTTAACTGCAGATAAAGAAGGGAAAGGAAGCCATTGGGAGGTAATGGATTTTCAGGGTCAGAATCCTCGATCTCTTTCACCAATGCCTGGTCCAACATTTTAGGTTGGGTGCCAATATGCCTGCAAGAGCAGAGCGCATGGCCCAGCGGAGTGATTTGGATCAATACACTACCGTCAGAATCAGCCATTTGACCACTTATCACAATGGAGAGACTAGCGATGTTGTTCTATATTTTGGGATTATTGACATCTTGCAAGACTATGATATCAGCAAGAAGCTGGAGCATGTGATGAAGAGAGCGATGAACAAGAAGAAGAGATAAATTTTATGAAAATTTGGGGATTTAGGATTAAATATAATGGGAGAGACCAACGTGGGTACGTACAAATTAAAAATTAGCCAGCTCAGTTAGCCGTTGGAGCCCTCTAGCGTGGTAAAACGTCGCCACATCAGCGCTTCGGTGATGACTCATCACCAGAAATATGCATAGGGATCACTTTGAGTGTTCGGAGCTCTATTTGGAGGACTACAATGGAAAAATCGAGGATCTTGAGGATGACATTGAGTATTTGCGCGAATCTCAGAAACGACTATGGGCATTTACTCGAGAAATTCCATCATCAAGTGTATATTTTCTTAAGGTAAATTATAGACTTATTTTACCAACTATCTATCCCTTATTTGAAGAATAAACTATTAAAATGTCTCTAGAATTATTAAATCGTTGACAAAAATAGTTTTCAAATTTACTAATCACAAATTATTCTTAAAATATTTTAAAATATGAAAAAAATAATTTTTTTTATAAGTGTTAAATGATTTTTGTATTTAACAAATTGTTTGTGTATTTTATCAAAAATATTTTGAGAATATTTAAGTAACGATTAAAAAAAGCGAAACAAAAATTTGACTTTTACATTTTCTATTTTAAAAATAAAGATGTATATTTTTTTAATTATGCTTGCAAAAGTATAAATTTAATGGCTGAATATTTTGTATTGCTTTTGAAATATTTTATAGATATTTTTAACGCTAACAATGTAAATAGTATCTTTGTTAATAATTTGTGATTCAGAAAACATTTTTAGTGGTTTATTATTATTTTTTTAATATAACATCTATAAACTTTAGTTGCTAAACCAGCTAACACAGATTAGTGCTATACGTGTGGATATGAGTTGTAAAACAAAATTTGAAATCAGAAATTCAGAATCACTTGATTTTGTTTTGCAACCTTTGACTCTTTCTTACTCATCAATTTCTTGTCCCTTGTGCCAAAAACTCCACCACCCTCACCTTTTATAACTAGTAAAATAGTTAAAGTAAATTTAATATGTACTTTTCAATATTTCAAATTATTTATTATTGTTTATTATT
>NC_029786.2:4186862-4187455 GCF_000816755.2 Arachis ipaensis | reverse complement strand
TTTGATACAACTAATTGATTTAATAATTATTTTTTGACATATAAATACCAATTTCTTTTAGCACTGTTTCCTTTTTAAACAAGTCCCACTCCCATGTGCATTCATTGCAATCACCAACCCAGCACCATTTTACAATACACATTGAAAAGAGAGCAACCACACATAGAGTCATAGAGATTCATTAGAGTGTGAAGAAGAGATAATAGGAGAGAAGAGAAGATTGTAATGGCAGATTGGGGTCCAATTTTTGTGTCAGTAGTGCTGTTTATTCTGTTGACACCAGGGTTGCTGATTCAGATTCCAGGGAGGAACAAGATGGTGGAGTTTGGGAGCTTCCAGACAAGTGGTGCCTCCATTGTTGTTCATTCTATCATCTACTTTGCTCTCATTTGTATCTTCTTGTTAGCCATTGGTATTCACATGTACTTGGGTTAATCATAATTCATAAGTTCAACCTCCCATTATTATTCTTATATTTTTGTACAAGATTATTGGTTCGCTTCTAGATTCTGGTTTTTTAGGTATTAAGAATGATTTTATAATTTATATATATTTTATTAAGTTACTAGTCATCTAGTTCACTAATTAGAGTA
>NC_029786.2:4183063-4186563 GCF_000816755.2 Arachis ipaensis | reverse complement strand
TGAAGATAATATTTTAGTTAAATATTAATATTTAAAATATATTAGAGAATTGTGAATATGTAGAAAATATATTCAATACATATCTTATCTGTTGGTCAGAATGCAGACGCATATTTAATACGCATCTTGCGTATTGTTAGAATGATGACACGTGTTAAACACATATTCTATGTATTATCAAAATAATGACATGTGTTTAACATACACTTTACATGCTGTCACCTATAAAATTCACCACCTGAAATTATACTAAATAATTATATTTTTAACAAAAATACTAATATTTTTTTAATATAAAAAAAATTAGCCTAAATCCTGATTGTGCATTTACAGTATCCGAGATATATAAAATTAGGTATATCAATAACTTTTTTTGCATTAAGGTTGGTAAATAATATATTTAATTAATTTAGATAAAAAAAATCTCAAAATGTTTGTATATTGTCTTTTTCTATATAAAAAATCTGTGTTAAATGGACTTGTGATGAGTTTGGAAAATTCTATCTCTAATTAAGTGATGATCAAACATTATTAACAGCAAAATTATTAATTTAATTTTAATTCATATATGTTAATTAATTTTGTTGTGCAGGCTTTATTTGGGCCGAAACATAAAAAAAATATTGCAAGCCCAAATCAAAACCAACATTCAGTCTTGGTGTATGTTTCCTATAATATGTGGCTGAAGCAATTTGTGATTAATTGGGCCAGAACTCAAACATTGTCATAAGCCAAATTAGTTTGGATGAATCAAAATTTTATTGGGCCAGATTAAATGTTGTTGCTACTAAGTCCAATTTTAATTTTGATGAATGTTCCTCATGCTTGATCCGAAATCAAGTGAAGAAGAAAGCAAAAATTGCTTCCAACGGATCCAAGCATTTTACCATGTGATGGATTCCAAATTTCATTAAATTGTCATTTATTGCATGGAAAATATGAGAGAGAAAGTTGCAGTTAAGTTGATTGATTGTCATAGTATTGCACGCTACCAATAGCTAAGAAAGGAAAGTAAATTAATTCACTTTAGTTTATTTGTTAAAAAACACTTGATTGCTTCTCTCTCTACATTTTCTATTCTCTCATCTCTCTCCTCTTTTTCGGACAATACCCAAGAAACCATGGAAGCAAAACTTAGCTACCGAAAAGAAGGAAAGGCACGTCTAAAGACCATCACAATGATGGCAAGAAAACATAAAAAATGTAGTGGCTGAGATTCTTATCACTTGTAGTAAGATTTTGTGATGAGATCATAGCCTCTCCATACCAAAAATGGATGAAGGAGATTCGGCCAGCAGAAAAGAAGATCTTGGAGGAGATGACTTGTCACCACTTTTGAGTTCACTCATCACAGAAGCTAGCTAGAGTGGCTGCGTGAGGAAGGAAGCAAAAGTGGAGCAGAAGAAGTCATCATCATCATGAAGCATCAAGGGCTAAAAATCCATATTGGAGAGCAAGCCAAGGATGGAGAGCTCGGATTGATGAAGAGTGATGACCAAGGAAGGACTAGAGGTAATTGCATGTTGGTTATTGCATGGATTATCTCTTCTCTCTCTCTGGCCGAACCGGTTTCTGTTACTTGGAGAAGAAGAAGTTGGCTAGGTTTGTTGGTTTCAACCTTGGGGTTTTTCCTATAAGTAAGGGTGAACAGTCAGGGTTGGATTCAAGGAGAAAGTTTGAGAGTGCAAGGCACAGTGTTCTCAGAGCTACCTGAGCTAACAGTTTTCTCTTCTCCTTCAATGTATTCTGTTTTGTATTTTTCTGTTTAATTTTGTCATGTCTTGAGTCTCATGGAAAAAGACAAACAGTGAGGTTTGTATAAAAAAGCCATATAGCGGAAAAAGGCAGAGAGTACAAAATTAAAAGAAAAAAAGCCATAGATGTCCTTAGAGTTCCTTTGTTCATCTATGTTGTGTTTCATGATTCTGTGGGAATCCCCTTGTAAGTTGGGTTAGCACTTTACAGATTGTAATCAGGAAGATTATAGTGAAATTCCATCATGTTTGTGATGGAGACTGGATGTAGGCTGCACTGCACTTAGCAGCTGAACCAGGATATATCTGGGTGTAATTTTCTCTCCTCTCTACTCCATTTCTGTTTCTACTGCACAGGAGTAAAAACCGAAAATATCTCATGTCAAGTGACGAGACAAAAAGAAAAGTCTCGTGGCTAGTCACGAGATAAAAAGAAAAGAAGTTTCCAAAATTGGTTACAAAAGGTCAGCAAGTATTATCAAGCAAAAAAGGGAGCTAAAATTCAACCCCATTCTCTTAGCCACTGATAACCATCAACTTGTCTAAACCATAATGAATTAATGACTCCAAGTCTCCAACTAATACCATCTAACATGTAGATTATGGCAAAAATTTACTTTAATTCATTTAAATAGTTAAAAATGAAGGAAAAAAACCTAAAATAGCTCCTGACAATTATCTCAAAAGACAACGAAGTCCTTGACAAAAATAAAATACCAATCCGGCTCCTGAGATTTACTTTTATGGGATTGATCAGCTCCTGTCCCAAAAAAAGTCAATGTTATTTTTTTGACACAGAGGCTAATCAGTCCAAAAAAAAAAGATCAGGGATCGAGTTGGGTGTTTTTTTTTTTGAGGGTCTTGTTGTCCTTTCGAGATAATTGTGAAGGATCGGGTGGAGTATTCACTCAATGTTTTATTGCAGAATAATAATTTCTCCGGGAAAAGGTTGTCCTTAATAGTAGTGATCTTAATAATTAAAATTATCTTATTTAATTTAATATTTATATATAATATTTATAATTATATATTATTTGTTGTGTTTAATATTATTCATATTTGGTTACTTCATTTTGTTTTAGTAGTTCAAAGTTCAAACTTGTAGTTAGACTAGATAGAAAAAATTAATCCTGAAAACAAAAATATCCATTGTTAGTATCAATCTTGTCATGCCCAATATTATCATCATAGCTTAACTCTCACGTACTTCAAAATTTAAATGTATTAAATAAAGAGAAATTCTTATTTACATTATGAAACTTAGATTTATTTGTTTCTTAACATGATCACTTGCTTACCACACCAAATTGCCCAATCTTCATTTGATGTTAAAATAAATCATATAAAATCCATAAGAAGTAATGATAAAGACTTATATATAATTGTTTACATATAAAATTAATAGTTAAAAATTATTAAATAATAATTTATTTAAATTTTTTAAATTATTTAATTATTTTAAAATATTAATTTCATATAAAAATAACTATAAGTGAATTTTCACTAAGATTAATATAAAGTTACAAAGCTTAATAACATTTTTGTGGATATTGCAAATCATAAAATATAGTAATATGCTTAGTTCTACACTTCTACTTCTCCACTTGTGCTTCCCTAATCTGAACTGAAGTACTGAACTGAATAACCGTTTTCCATTCTCTTGTTCTATTGGCCCAACAGATTGAACTAATTTAAAAAAAAATAAAAAAATAAAAAATAATTAAAAAAAAAAAGAAAATCGAAAAA
>NC_029786.2:4180217-4183053 GCF_000816755.2 Arachis ipaensis | reverse complement strand
AAAATGGCCGCAGCCATCTCACTCAGACGCAGCAGCTGCCGTCTCCTCCTAACTCGCTTCCACAACTCAGCCACTCTCGCCGGTCAACGCGGCGGCGCCACCACCACCACCACCACCAGGTGGCTAGAAACCATAGCCTACGAAGAGCTGCGAGCTCATCCTGAAAAACCTTACACTTCAACCGCCTTCTTCATCCATGGCTTCCTCGGATCCTCAAGAAACTGGAGATCCTTTTCTCGCAACCTCCTCGCCTCTCTCTCCAATTCCTCTCTTTCCTCCAGTAATCTCAATCTCTCTTTCTCTCTCACTTTTCGGATCTCGAAGCTTGTCAATCCATCGATTTAACCTTTTTTATTTTTGTATGCAGATTGGAGGACAGTGATGGTGGATATGCGGAATCACGGAAAATCGGCGGAGAGGAAACTGGATCCGCCACACGATATGGAAAATGCGGCTAAGGATTTGGCCGATTTGGTGAAGGCTGAGGGATGGCGTTGGCCTGAGGTTGTGATTGGTCACTCCATGGGTGGAAAGGTTGCTTTGCAGTTTCTTCAGAGTTGTAGCCGCGGTGAATATGGAGATTCAGCTTTGTGCCCTAAACAGGTTTGTCTTTCTAAACAATCACGGTGGAGGATGGAATATGGATAGTAAATTTTAGAATTTTGTAATGGTAGCATTTTAAATGCCTCTAATTAAGTAACTAACTTGGATTGGTTGATTAGTCAGCTCACTCGCCGGTTTATGTCGGGAGTTTGAATCTCGTCTTGAATGGAGCAACCCATTGGTTAGCGCAGCAATCCTTAAATGGAGTTCAGATTTGTGACAAATTAGTTCTTGAGCTGCTGGTTTAGGATACTTTGGGGAAAAAAAAGCCTCTAGTTAAGTACTTTAGGGTGAATTCTAATATTAAGTAGAGTGATATTGCTTCATTGTTAAGAAGTATGTGATTTGGCAAACGAAAGAGTGACATTTGGGTTAATATTTGAATAACGATTGTCTGTTTTATAGACATTCTTCCAAACACTTGCATTTTAGGAAGCATCTCATGAATCCTAGTAAACTTCAGAAAGAGAAACAATACAATGACTCATACTGTTTCAAACTCATACACCAACTCGTTGCAAAAGCACACAAATTGTATAGCCAAGCTAAGAAATATACTGAAATACTGTGAAACCTTGTATTTTCTCCTTGTTTTGTCTATGAGTTGGAGTGTGAGTTTGAAAGAGTACGAATCATTGTATCATTCTTCTTATTGGAATTTGCATTGCAATCTAATAAAGTGTCAGTAGCCTTCACCTTTTTCTTTGGTCTACATTTTCATCCCTTATATGGAACTAGTCCTTGAGTAGACCTTAAATTTTCAATGTTGAATAACTGATATTAGCAATATAAGCATTTCTGGTGTCATTCTTAGGATAAACTTCTCCTAGCGAAAATTCCATATGCTGGGACTAAGATATTGTCCTGCAATTCTATTATTGCATCCCTAAGCTTGTTATCATAGACAAACCACGCATTGAACTTTCCATATGTCCTTAAATTGATTGTTGAACAAAATTTTGCGCAGCTGCCTTATTGACTCTGCTGTCACTTTAAGCACCTCACTGCAGTTTAGAATAAAAAACGGTGGTACCTCATCCCTATGAATTTGTTTGATAATGCTCAACGTTTGTCGGCTTTTGGCCCTTTGTTATCAGGGTGTCTAATTGAATTTCATGGGCCTTCTGTCCTGTGCAAGTACCATTACTGATTAAGGAAATATAGTCCAAGGCAGCATGTGTCCATGTTACATGGGTATAAAGCGGCTGCCTAACACTTTGAAATAATGGCTGCACTTGCAGGGTTTTTGCTTACTTTGGATCAGTGCAAGAAACTCATCTTCTTCAATGTGTTAATGTTTGGCCAAAGTGAAAAAGAAGAAGAATAATTCTATGTGAAGTATATATTATGTAATATCCATATCCTCATGAGTCGAAATGAAATAATTCGAGACTTATGTAGTAGCAAATATATTGTTAATCACTGACTCTACATTTCAACTGTCTTTCCTCATAAGATTTTAAATTGAATAATTTGCAGTTAGGCCAAATAATGTAATATTCTTTTTTTGTTTAAACTATTATCATTTATCTGTTCTACAAAAACTTTGACGTGAACTTGATTTATTTATCTAGTGCTTAGAATTTTACTGTTGGATACTACAGTTTCAATATATTGTTTTTAAGAATTTTCTATTTTTATTGTTGCTGAAGAACAGCTCTGGGTATTGGACTCTGTCCCTGGAGAAGTGAACCCTCTAAATAGTAATGAAGAAGTTCGGGATGTTTTAAGGACCTTGCAAAGTTTGCCATCACGAATACCTTCTCGGAAGTAAGACTCTTTCGCTGGACTTAGGACATCATACTTTCATTCTTCATTTCTTTTGATGATGCCGTCATTTGTATTGGCTTTCTAAAATACATAATTAGTGTCTAAAAGAATCGATGGCCTATTGAATGTGAATCGAATTTACCTTGTGATTTTGCCCAATCTTAATTGAACATTTTATCGCAAATTTACAAAATGAGAAAATATTTCTCAGCCCCAATCATCATTCTAGTTACTTAAATGTGGTTTGCATCTCTTTCAGGTGGCTTGTTAATCATCTGTTAGGACTTGGTTACTCTAAGGCATTGTCAGATTGGATAGGCACAAATCTTAAGAAAGTTGATGATCATGAGACTTGGGTATTTGATCTTCAAAATGCTCAGCAGATGTTTGATTCTTATTGGTAACTCAAGCAGATTAACTGAATGTCTTGTTATTCATATATTCTGAAAATTTTGCTTTAATT